>NW_011888813.1:2035596-2043780 GCF_000151845.1 Pteropus vampyrus
GATAAAATATAAAGTTTTATTTTACTTTGTACTTTATAGGCTAAATGTCCTTATGATTTACTCCTGGCTACCTCTTTAGGCTCATCTCCTACCTCTTATAAAAATTCTCTCCACTTCCCTAACACATAGAACTGTTCATTATTCTCTGAATTGGCCAACCTCTTTCAACTCTGCACAGAATGTCCTTCCATCTCTGGTCTGCCTGGAGCACTAGTTCCTGCTCATCCATTAAGGAGCATCAGCTTTGCTGTCTCTAAGAAGTCTCACCTGAAAACCACTATCTTCCTAATCTCGAACCCAGACCCAAAGGCACACACAGACACACACACGTACACAAATACCTTCTCCCTCTCACTATGTTCCTACGATAGAATACAGAGTACACACTACTGTTAGAGCACTTGAAGCATTGAATTACATTTTTTACACAGCTGTCTCCTTCATTAGACTCTAGTAACTTTGATGCAGGGATCTTAACATATTTTTCCTTTTATCCCCAGCCACTAGCCAAAGCCTAGCAGGTTATATAAATGAGCAGTATTTGATGAGTTATCGAGTTAATGAATATTCAATAATAAAAACATAAATGTTATTGTGAAACCATTGGATGGATATTTGTTCTTAGAGTAAAGAGGATCTTTACACTTGTCATTTTAAAATTCAATCTCTGCGGACTTTTTCCTGATTTCTAACTGTGAACTTTTTTCCAAGGTACTATTTATTTCTATTACTTGATTTTTAAAAATCATTTAAATATAAATTTACAAATGTTTTTATAAACGAATAATAACAAGTAACGATAATCTGTTGGGCACCCGCTGTGTGCCAAACTGTATTATCACTGATCCCAGGGGAGCTGGATCAGGTCACAGCACTGCATGAACAATAGCTGGGATAGTGAGTCAGAGGAGCATATGTAGTTTCAAACAGGACAGTTAGATGTCATAAGCACATACCCACATTTTCTCCCTATGTTCATGTTAGAGCATGTTGGTTCACTCACCATTTGAATTTCAGTGTTCATAAGCTGAATTTATAAACATTCATATAACTACCTTGTCTAGGCCTTGCACTAAACCTGAAAAAGATAGTCACAGGCGTTGGCCACTTGGAGTCTTGCAGCCAGCATTATCTCAAAATCAATGGGAGAACGAAAGGTTACTGAGACCAGGTTGACCCACCACAAATCTAACTGTGGGACTCTTGAGTTCCAAGAGATGTTACAGGTGGATCCCAGTCAATGTCAGTTCACTGAATAACCCCCATATGCAAATGCCCCCATATGCAAATGCCCCCATATGCAAATATCCTCTCCCCAGGAGCATGATTAAGGGCCTATAAGGATTTTCCTTTCCTTATCCATAGTCTTCCTTGGGCTTTCCCTGCTGACTTGCACACCCACCCCATTCTCACCCAGCCTGAGTATCATCTCAAAGATGTACCTTTTGTTCCTCTACCAGGTTGTTTTCAGGAGCAGTGCCGGTCACTATGCCTGGTCCTACATGCCACTCACACATTCGTCATCCGTTCAGAAAGCAGTTTAGTATAAGCATGCAGGCTTGACACAGATAAACCTGGCTTTGGATCTACTTTCTAGCTGTTTGCCCTTGGCCAAGATAATTTAACATCCCAACTTCTTACTTTCATCATCTATAAAATGGGATTACAATGCTTACTTCACAGCATTGTGATAATTAAATCTTAAGCCCTAATGCGAAGTATAGCACTTACTTCATGTCCCATCATCCATGCTAGCCTCCTGCAGCCCTTCCCCCTAGCAATCCCTATGCCATCTCTGGGACTGTCTACCCTCTGAAATTGGCAAGAACCCTATTTTAGTGCTTTGCATTCTATAAGACCTACCTTTAGTAAGAGGGGTGTGGAAAGGAAGCATCGTTTAGAAGCATTGGAAGGCTGAGAGCTTGCTTCTGGGTCACAGAGTAGAGAGAACTGGGAGGTGGTATTCTGGCCACAGTGGGCCAATTCTGGGTTGGAGGTAAAAGGGCCATCTGAGTAGTCAGTGTAGTGAGCAGCTGATATAGCATGTATAGCTCTGGAGCCAGTGCATGGGCTTGTTCAAGAAGAGTCACCCCACCATATACCCTTCAAAGCTCTCCCAAGTCCCTCCTAATTTCTCTCCTCAGAACACTCTTTCCTCTTTCTTCACCAACTAACTAGCTGATCACCAACCTCCAACAGTCTCATCCTTGATTTACCCTGTCTTCTCTTCTCTGTGACCTTTAGCAGCCCTTTCTCTGCCTCTTAACTCCTTCTGTCTTCAAACTGAGCCTCTATCCCCAGCCATGGAAGCCGCAACCAGTGATTCAGACCCAGAGAATTTCTGGTGCCCATGTGCTAGACACTAAAGGTTTAGGAAGAAGAAATAATAAGTTCACTGAATTATGTATTTGAAATGATTTTTGCAAGTTGAGTTGGTACCTAAAAATCTACCAAATATATCAGAATAGGAGATAATCCCCAGTAATGTATAAAAAGAAACAAAAAATGAATATCTTGAGAGGATGTCTTTAAAATCATCTTTGCTTCTCAATTGCTGATAAGGATATATTGTAAAAAAAAAAGAAAAGAAAAGAAAAATAGCTCTAAAATCTGTGACTAATATTATTTTACCAGCCACTGATACTGATCTCAAGTTCTAATGTATTGACTAATACAAATATTTATCTCATTGAAAAATTGAGGTGTATAGGTAAAAAACTTTTGGAGTCATGAAGATATGAGTTCCAATCTGGTTTCTGCCACTTTCAACCTAAATGACCTTGTTCATGTTGTTTAAAGTCTCTGAGCCTCAGTATTTTCCCCTGTAAAGTAGATGAGAAATCTAACACTGTACAGCATTAGATAACGATGAGACTTAGTGGGGCGTAGAAAATGGAGTGCGTGGTCCATAGTAGGCGGCCTTTAGACAAGTCTTTTGGTATTTCTTTTTCAACCAGTTTCTTTTTCAACCAGTAACATGGACAGAGAGAGAGGGAAGGAGGGAGGGAAGAATGGAAAAAGGGAGGAAGAAACTTCTGTGGAAACCATCTCTTTGCTTGCAGATGTCGTATTCCAATAAGGTTTTGTGATGCGACAGAGTTAAGGTTATCTGCCATGATAGGATACTGTTGAAATTTCAGTTTGCTATGGGCCTCTATTCCAGGCCTTGAATGTGGGTTTCATAATCACATGCATGGTAGGGAGAAAGATATTTAAACCATCAGTACAATTGGTAACGTTCCCTTAGCATGTACCAGACACTAGTCACTATTAAATGTTTTACACATATTACCTTGATTAATCTTCACACACCTTGTGAAGTAGCTACTATTCTTGTTCTCTAGTATACAGATGAAAGAAATAGTTATAATGATTTAAAGAATTGGTGGGAAGGGCTTCGATGTGGCAATATTTGATTTAGATTCTCAGAGTGCATAGGATTAAACTGATGAAGTAACCTGGTACAGTCTGCTGTAGTTGAAAAATTATATGTGTTATGAAAGGTGAGGTTATAAAAATTTATGCTGGGACCAAATCTCTAAGGTCTATATGTATGCTTTTATTGTACCTAGACCCTTAGTGGCCTTTGGGGATTTTAAGGAACTGACATGAAGAAATTTCTGTTGAAGAATAATAATTCTGACCGCCGGGTGAAAGATTGGTAGATAGGGAGACTGAGAACACAACTAGACAATACCTAAAGTGAGAATGGAGAGGCCAGAGCCGGTGCAGTAGGGTGGGATCTAATGGAGAGAATGCCTTCGGGCGACACTTAGGAAACAGAGTTGCCCAGCCTGGCGGCAGCCCAGGAAATGAGGGAGAAGGGACAGGTCCGGTAACTGTCAGCTTAATGGCTTGAGGGACCTGATGGTGGCGACCTTAGGAGAGACACTGGAGGGGAGAAAGGACTGGGGAAATAAGAGATGCCAGGAGATAGCCTGGAAAAAATTAAAATAGGAAAACAGAATTGAAGAGAAAAATAAAGGTTGGCAAATGACAAAAAAAAGTCTAGAGTCCTGGGATCTGAATGTTTAACTTTTTCCATAGATGCTTCTTATTCAGTTTAGAATGTGAGAACTACTGACCTAGATTACTCCTTACCAGCTCTGAAAAATCTGAAAGTTAAAATGACAAGACCATTCCAGGTATGTAAATGGCATCCCCCTGGGTGTGATATGCCACTTGTCATCCCATATAGATTGCAAACAAAGGAGTTTATTTTATGAAGGTATATAAAAAAAAACAATTTAATGCTTCTGAAATATGTGCTACTAAACGCTTTTGTATATTCTGTGTTCTGACAGCATTTTAAAGATAAAAATCTTGAGTTCTGTTTTTCCAGAAGAGAGATTTACCTCTCAGCAATTTGACAAATATTGAGATTTCTCTTAATCTGTTTTTTCCTTATGATTTTTCTCTGTTTCTCTCCTTACCCATTTTATTTTGATGCCTTTTTCTTTTTTGTCTTTCTTTGTCTTTTATGCACCCAGAAATTAAAGGGATGCCTATTATATACACTGATTTAGCTTTATATTTTTTCCGTAGGGCATGTGTAGAATATTTTACTGCGAGGATTAATCTTTTCATGTTTTAGCCACCGTTGGTTCATCCTTTGGTAAATAGAGGCTGTATAGTGTAGTAGTTAAGGGCAAAATAGAACCAGACTGCCCAGATTCAAATCCCAGTAGTTACTACTTATGTGGCTTTGAAAAATTGACTAAACTTTTTTCTGCCTCAGTTTCCTCAAGTATAAAGTGTGGATAATAATAGGACCTGTGCATTAGACAGCTGGGTTTGGTTATGCTGCAGTAACAAATGCCTCCATGTAATCTTAGTGACCTTAAAAACCAGAATCTTATTTTCCACGCACAGTAATGCAGCTCTGTTTCATGTCCTCTTTAATTTCTGGACCCTAGCTAAAGAAGCAGCCCCAACCTGTTACATCTTAGGTTTGTAGCAAAGGAGAAAGAGAGCTGGTGAGGCTCTTAAACCTTCTAAGTGACCTAAGACACTTCTGCTCATAATTCTTTGGCCATGACAAGAACCACACAAAATACCTGACAAAATGGGACAGGAAATATAATCCTCCATGAACAATGGACCTCTAAAGTGAAAGGCTTATAGGAAGGGGCAGCAAATATTGTCAAAAATAATATACCCTAGTAACTATGTGGGATTGATGTGAGTATTAAACTAATCAATATAGGTAAGACTCAGAAAGGTATCTGGTGACTGGCGTCTGATATGTAAAATACACATTTAGCTGTTATTAACAGAGTCTAATGCAGGCATGAGAAGAATCTTCAGTTTTGAGAATCCACCATGCTTGCCAAAGACAGGGCTATTTAGAGTTGAGAAGGCTACAGAAATGATGGTCCTGAATGAAAAACGTAAAGAGAAAAGAATAGTTAATGACTCAGATTTCCAGACAGACTAAGTGGCCCGCAAGCAGGGTACCCAGGGACACCGCTGCACCCATTTCTCCCACGCAACTATTTTTTATTTCTTTATCTCTCCCAGTAGACTGTAGGCTCCTTGATTACAGTGAGTTAGCCTTTTTTGTCTTTGTACCCCCAGAAATATCCACAGTGCCTTTATTGTAGGTATTGAACTTTCCAATTAAACTCATCTTCCTTTATAGAGCCAGAAGTAGGTAGCGATTTCACACTGTTTGATGGAAACAGTTTCCTTCTGCTTGGTGTCCCCAGCTAATCAGGAATTCACGGTGCATGGATAAAGCAGTCAGCAGTCTGAAGTTCACTACCATGCTGTATCCAAACCATCGCATGAAAGTGTAAGATAGAATATGAAAATTAGTCGTGTTTGCCAAGGTAGCCATTTTGCATGCTTTACCCAAGGCCACGTTTGATGCGTTAGGGGTCAGTTTCATTTAAGTCTTACTTAAGGGGAGACAAATACATTTGAATTAAAATACCCTTGATCTATTTTTGATGATATTCTGGTTTAACTTTTTTCTCTATGTGCTTGTCTTGCAAGTTTTATTTTAGTGGGTACCATAAAGAGATGATATTTCTAGTGAGATGGAAAGCTATAATTTCTCATGTTTAAAACCTACATACATGTTATTTTAAGAGGGAGAAGGATCATCATCTTAGTGAACTAGGACCAAAATAAGGTCATCGTTCTGCTAATCCATCTTTCTGGATCCCCCAGTTGCACAAACCAGATGTTAAGAGTATAAGAGGGTACACTCAGGTGACCGGGACCATTCTGTGTGGGAACTGCCTTTGTCCACAGTGGACGATCAGCTAATACCATCAGTCTCATAAGCGATAGACCTTGTAATTGTCACTCCAAGGAGATAGGCTGGAAGTATCCCTTCTTTACCATGCTTACCTTAGATTTAGTACTTTCTATTTTGGGAAGGAGGTGCTGCAAACATAGGGGTTGATATAGAAATGCCATTTCACAGAACTCTGTCTTGGGATACTTTTAAAACCCCATGACCATAGCTTGTATCCAAAATAAAGTTCCCCATCTGGGATATGGTAATTGTTTAGAAACATAGAACCTGAGGGAACTTTGGATTCAGAGACCATGCCTCATGGCTTTTGTCTCAAATAGATGTAAGCTAATTAAGTATGGTGGTGATCTCACCTCCTCAAAAGCCCGCCATGGTCCTCGTGGGTCCCTGTTGCCCCTCATGCTGGAGAGCCCGGTGATTGTCCTCAGAGACCTGTGCCACTTCTTCACAACTTCGAGTTTGGTCAATACAGTCTGCCTTTAACGGTGAGAGGAGACCACCGTTCCCCATCCTCTCTAGACTTCATGGACTTCAGGCAGCTAGAGGTTAATGGGAAGGGCCCTACCCGTGGAGTCAAGAAGTCTGGAATCTTGATTTAATTTCATGATTTAATCGCCTCGTGACCTTGGGAAAGTCATCTCATCAGAGGCAATTGATATATTTCCTACTTCACAAGATTGTTGTAATGTTTGAGTTACTAGGGAGGAAATGATCAACTGCTCTATAAGTGCCATTTTCATCTGAGTTCCCTTGATAGCAGAGCCTGAGACAAGAACTTAGGGTCAGGTGGTTTATTTGGGAGGGAGCCCCAGAAATAAGAGTTCAGGAGCAGAGAGAATGAGCAGTGAAGGAAGAAACACCAGTGTGAGCGCCAATGTCAAGGTTTCTGCCATGAGTCATGCGGACATAGGGGAGAAGGAGGGTATTGTAATGGATGCCTTCAAGAATCGTCCACTCACATGACAGGAGATTGGGGCATGTATCCATTAGCTCCATCCCTCCCATTGTTCGACAGCCTTCCTCTCATCTTCCCCACTACTTGGTTGTTCTTGCATGCAGGCGGGAAAGGCAGCCATGACTTTAGAGAAGGCCCGAGAGCTGGCCCTGCTTGAGGTGGGGACTGTTAGACTGTGTGAGCTTACAATAACGGTCTTCAGCTTCCATGGCTGACATCCAAGGTTGGCTGAGGGGACGTGGCTGAGAGCATCCAAAGTGTCTGCTGCAGGTGCACACAGGTATGATGTAGTAACCCTCCACTTTCATCTCCAGTATAAACTTCTGACTTCTTTTAGCTTTATTAGTATGTTCTATGTGTTAGGGCTTGGCCCCAGTCTTACAAATAAATTTTAAAAATTAATGTAAAATCAGATAATAGTTTTCGTTAGCCCCTCAAATGAGATTTTCTGTTTCACATTTAGCAATATTCTCCCATTTCCTTCATGCCCTTTGCTTGGCCTCACCTTATTCCTCCTCACATCTCTAGACTGGGACAACCCAGGTGCATAACCATGACAAAGTTGTGAGAATAAGTGAGCACAATGGAGAGATTTTTGCAGACAGACTGACTGGGCACTGAGACCCATAGCCGCGTGACCGGGACAGGCTGTGGAGATTTGCTCTGCCTCTTTATTTGTAAAGCTGCAGTAAACCATATCAGCTTCAAATTACAAAACTAAATAACATTATGTATTCAGAGGAACTGGCATCTCTTTATAAATGTTGCTTTCATCCTTATATTAGTTTCTCAAAAAGCTGTATTTTTTTCTGGCTGGGAAAAATATATTTAAAACAAAAAGTAGTATCTTTATTTTACTTTTATCTGCTGCCTGGTGTCTTTTAGCTCCAAAATGAATTAGGAATTAACTCCTAATTCACTTAGCTGCCAAAATGCAATGTGGAGGTCTCCTCTGCTCTCCGTC
>NW_011888813.1:2045940-2096704 GCF_000151845.1 Pteropus vampyrus
TACTCCTCCATCTTCTCTCCTCCCACACTCTCTCCCTTGGGTGCAAGCTCCAGCCTTGATGGGCTTTTTTTTTTTTCGTTCCTCTGACTTGCCAACCTCCTTCTGGGCTTCTGCTCTTGCTGTTACCGTCCCCTCCGATATTTATATGCTGGGCTCCTTCTTAAATGTACCCCCTCAGAGAAGCCTCCTCTGACCATCTCACCAGGCAGGCAGAGCCAGAATCGAGAAATCAACCACAGATTGGCCTTTCGAGAAATATTCTATAAAGTAGCCAATCCTCTATTCCCGCTCCCCACTCCAGTTACTTTTCATCGTATTACCCTATTTTCTTTTCTTCATAGAAATCAAGAATATCTCATATTCTTTAATTTGTGTATTGCCCTCTATCCTCTCCCACCTCAATCTAGACTGTAAGTTGTGTAAGGGCAGGGACCTGTCTTCATCTTCCGCACTAGAAGGTGCCTGGCCCTATGCCGATGCTCAGTTTCTTAAATATACGAATAGCTTGTCTCTGTGCTACGCCGCTGGAGGTGAGTAGCAGCACTCCCGTAGCACCTGGGAGAGCGGAG
The DNA here is from genome assembly GCF_000151845.1 of Pteropus vampyrus. NCBI lineage: Eukaryota > Metazoa > Chordata > Mammalia > Chiroptera > Pteropodidae > Pteropus > Pteropus vampyrus. The sequence continues at coordinate 2,046,510 of NW_011888813.1, forward strand.
CAGAGGATGAACCATAGGGAAAGGGTGGGCAGCCCACGGTAGAGCAAGTTATGTGTGGCAGGCTTGATGGTGCATTTCATTATTCAAGCTCGATAAATATTGCTGGTGTTTCTCGTGAGGTTTAACTAGAAACAGGTCCTCCAGGAAGATGCACGTGCTCAGGCTGAGTAACTGGGTCACCTGTCTTTATCACACCTCGCTGGGAGGCTGCGTAGAAGAGGGTTTCCTTTGCTTTTCATATCTATTATAGGAAGGATGACAGCTCTTCCCGAGACTTGAGAACTCCAGTGAGAATGAAATGTGCTCTTTGAAATGTTACAGCAAACTGACTGATTGAGTAAATACGATTTAAAAAGTTTTTCAAAGAAAATCAGTGCTTTGGAAACCAAAAAGTTTATAAAAATAAAACACCTCTACCTTTCTGTGGTCAACAAGAAAACCAGAACCTGAAATATTTTTGCACAGAAAATAAAATGCTTCTTTTCTATCTCCCTGTCACACTCCTTAGTCTTTACTTCTATTCTCTTGTCCTCATCCCTCCTGCTTTTACTTGCCTAACCTATTCTCTCTGGGTAGGAAGACAGAAAATAAATGCTGCGGCAGGCTTAGTAGAATGTTAGTCACAGCTAACCTAAGGTGCCGGTGGAAACGAAGGTAAGTTTTCTCTTTTTAAATATTTTTGGTGTTCTTTAAACCTAACACGGACATTCGTTTTGAGTATTTATTTACCATGTCATTTAGATGTGTCATCACTATGCCTTTCTAAGGGCGAGAATTTCATACTCTTATGTATCGTAGAAATTTTGATTTATGTGAAACATAGTTCCAAAGGGAAGCAAGTTATTGTTCCTTTTCCTTCTTGCGCCAATAGAAAGATGTTCAGGTAAAGCAAAGTGATTACGGTAGAGGTGCTGCTCCTTAATTACTGTCCCCCACCCCGCCCCCCCAAGAAAGAAAAAGTTTCCAAATGTTACCCACCTATTCTTGGAAATAGCACTTTGTGACAGATGGAAGGAATTTCTACTCCCTGCATATGAGCAAAACCATCTGGGTTAGTTGGTTTGGTCAGGTCTTAGAAGTCTGCTAACAAACTAATGTATATTGGGCAGGGGGAGCGGGGAGGAGTATATCTTGTAGTTTTTCTGGTTATATTGCTCCTGGGGGGAATTTAAAAAATCATGAATATGAACACTCTGTTATAGATAGATAGATACATTTGAAACAATTAAAATCCAGAGTTCACCTTGTTAAGGTGTGTGTCTTTAATAATGCACAGATGTGTGTTTCCACCACATACTCCCATTCCCTAACTGCTGAAACAGGGAACCAACCATCTGCTAACTTCTGAGTATCATCTTCTCATCAATCAGCAATGATTTTTCTTTCAAAAAGTGCTTTCTCATAATTTTTCATTTAGATTTTATTATTAGTTCTGGCTCCTTAAAGAAATAGGACTTCCATAAGATTTCTGTGGGATAGGTTAAAAAAAAAAAAACAATCTAGTCTGTGTCCCTCATCTGGGATGCCTCATTCTCTACACCCTGTTCATCAGAGAATTAGACCATTTTCTGTGAGACAAGCCTTAACTAAAAGAGATGATGCTAAATGATTTTGCAGTGAGACTAGATCAAGCGTGGCATGTAGGTGATGTTACCCAGAGGATTTGTTGAAAGGCCCTTGGTTCTACAATGGTGAACAATTCAGCACTGCATTTCTACAGACATCTGCATCCTGGAGATTTTCAACCGTGATTGTGCTTCTTAACTCCAGACACAGGTGTCATTACCTGGGAAATTCAACTAGAGAGTGTCGAATAAGTTTTGTGTATTTAGATCTAACAGTGATAATCTAAACAGATTATTAAAGGGAATCAAAGAGATTTTTTTGTGATTAGTATTTACTACTTAAACTATAAAAGAAGGAATCATTCATCTACTACATTCATCCAGCACGTAACTAATTGCAGATTATACCTCTAGCTACTAAAAAGAAGAAGGGCGATGCAGGACAATTGATGGCTTTGAGTTTTGTCATTCTCGCTATTGCTTTAAGTTCCTACCAGTTCCATTTTAAATTCTAACTTAAAAAGAAAAAAGTTTCTCCTTCTTATCTGGACCACCCTTGATTTATAGGGCAGACTTTTTACATTCATTGTTTTACTGATGCTTTTTCACTGGCTTTGTGCTTGAATCTGCCAGAGAAGTCTTTCCTAGACTAGATCTTCCTGCTTTTAAACCTAACCATTTGTATCTTTTGACTTTTAACTTGTGTCTGCTTCTTGCATCACTTATCAGTCCAGTTTTATGCTTAGGCTACAAATTAGATCTGCTCTTCCTCTCTATTCAGCTATATTTCCAGCTGAGTTGAAACATCACTTTCCTTCTCTTGGAATGAATTGAGCTTTTGGCTTGACTAAAGATAAACTCCACTTTTGGTATCAGAAGTTTTCCAGAAGCTCACTGAGATTTCTATATTTATTCCTTGAAAATAAATATTGAATAATACTCATTTCCCTGACATTTTAATGAGATGCTGATGAATCTTTTTTTCTTCATTTACAGTAAGAATATTGGGGTTAGAGGTATCAAATGTAACCAGGAAGTGGGTCACAAATGGTTTCTGTTATGATTTATTCATTTTTTCACATTTTTGGTCATAGACCATTGCATCCCAAAGCTTTAAAGTCAAACGGACCATTAAATATTTTTGTTTTAATATGGCCATAATGGTCATTTAAACAAACCAGAAGAGCTGAAGTTCCATAGGATATCAGCAGCATTTAAAACACTGGACTGAGGCAAAGCTTGTTTTGCATCTCAGTGGCTAATATGGCACTAATGTAGCAATGTCTTAAACTGACTGTGTTTGTGTTAGTATTTCTTCCTTTCATCTCGTCCCCAATCATAAAAACTAAGTGATGTACAAAAATTGCCTAAAGAACAGATGCCACCTATAGGTGTTTTAAGAGTTTGTATTTGTAACAGTTCTGCTTCCATAGCCAATATTTTCCACATCTTTCTTTGCTTTCTTCTTTCTTATAGAAACATTTGCATGTAGAATAAAGAGGATAAAAACATTAAAAAAAAAACAAAGACAGATTTGTTTCTTCTGAGAACATCTGTTCTTGTTTCAAAGTACTCACGTGATGTGGTCCATTTTCTCCCAATGCTCACACAATTTGCTCTTGTAAAGGCTATCATTATATTAATCTTAGATCTGAATTTAACAAATGGTGCTAGCTAGTGAGTTGAAATGTACATGTTATAATGTATAATTGTAATGTATACATTTTACATCATAATATATACATTTTAGATAATATTAGAGACGGGCACACTCAAGAAGAGAGGCTAAGATTGGTGTATTATTGAATTTTTTTTCCCTAAGATTTATTGATAGCATGGCACCATTACCCAATTTGGGAGATATTTGGTCTACTCTAAGGTTTCTTCACTGAATTCTCAGGATTCTTGTGAATTTAGGTTGCATTTGGTGAATCATCTGCTGAATATACTGTAATTAAAAGAGACTTTTCCAAAAAAAAAAAGAAAGTAAGAAAAAGAAAATGAAAAGAAACCTTTCCCCTTTGAATATAAATATATATATTAGAATAAAATCACCCCAGACTTCAACTGCTATTATAACTTTCATAACCAGCATTTAATAGGAATACTAATTACTCAAAATTAAAGGGTAGAACTTTAAATTACCTACTTTGAAAGATCTCTACCCAAGTATACTCTTTCTTATCTTCTTCCTTAAACAGTATATATACCTTCAGTCTTGGGAATAGAAGAGAAGGGAGAGTGGCTAGTAAAAGCTTCATAATAAAGCTTTCAAAATCACTTACATAAATATATATTGACCTTATTCGGTCACATCCAAAGACATAAAGCCCTATTAGACCTCAATTATTCAACAAGTACTCATTAACACATGCACTATGTACCTGGCTCTGTGTTCTTTTATGTTGGAGCCAAGTGTGTGGTCTTTTGAAGTATTTCAGATGCACAATATCCATAGGGGTTTATAGCTCCATTAATATTTCATTTTTTTTTCAGTTTATTTCCCGAGATAGGGCTTTCCATATATTGATTGATTAATTCACAAAATTTAAGAAGCATCTTTCTTCATGGGCTCAGCTGTCCATATAAGAGTACGAATTTGGTCTAAGTTATCTCGTTCTATGCAGTCTTCTTTGTCTTTTAAAATTACGTCTCAGTTCATTATTGAGTGAAACATGACATTCCTTCCCCCATTACTAGCCAAATTGTTTTAATGTCTCAGAGTCTATCTTGCCAGCTTTTGCTCCTAACTACTAGAATTCCTTATTGCACCCGATTCACCCTAGGGTGCATTTGAACATCATCTCAAGCATCTTGAGCATGAATCTTTTGAGACAACTTGCTTTATTCCTTTATTTGGTGACATGTTCTACTGAATATTCTTTTGACATGAACAAATTCAGTGTTGGAATTTTACATTATTTCAGTTTTTAGGTCTTTGGATCTTTTTGGAGTATGATGAACAATGAGATAATTCAGGGGCCCTTACATTCCCTTCAGGAGCATTATTTATATATGGTATTATTATCGTTGTGATGATTACTATCGTGATTTATATGGCCACTCATATGGCCATGGGTTAATGGAAATGTCAAGTTAAGAGCCTTCATTACAGAGCTCTTTTCTCATCCAATGGGTGGATACTCTCCAAAAGCCAGACTGGTGTATTATGCCCAAATGACCAAATGTTTTAAAAAATGTATGGTGAATTTCCTGTATCTTCAAGAAATTCATCTGAAATCTCAGACTTTGGGAAACAAAATGACAACTGATAACTGTTTTCTGTAAATGTTCCCTTACTGCCAGTGGCATTTAAAGCTTGTGTCTATAGATGAAGAAGGGCACTTATTTCTTTCATTACTTTGTCACTGTTATGTTTGAATTGAAACTTTTGCACTTGGAAACTCTTATAGAGTATCCTGTTGGATCAGTGAAACTGGATGGGCTTCGGGAAGGGATGTGGTTCCTTAAATACTGCTAGGTCATGTGCACCAGTGTGGCTTTAGTGACTGATGCCGTGAGCACTACTTTTTAGAATGATTCTAACTTTGGCACTTACCACCGTCCTTAGGCAAAGGGCCTGAGACCCTGTATGCGGGGCAGAAGCTCAACGACAATGAATGGCACACCGTTCGGGTGGTGCGGAGAGGAAAAAGCCTTAAGCTAACTGTGGACGATGATGTGGCTGAGGGTGAGTAAAGCTCAAGTGCAATTAGTCTCTCTTTGCTCTCATAGTCCTCTTGGTCTTTCGGTGAGCAAAGCGTTTTTTCAGAACGCTTTAATTTGCTTAACAGAAGTTATATGTCATGTTCTCTGTTGACAAGCTCAGGTAAGGCTAAGAAGATCTTCTTTATTTTCAAAATCCCTGTTCATTGATGTGTATTATAGAACTGACCTGCCACTATAATTATATATCGATGGGTCTGCTTAGGCATAAAGTACGTGTCTGGAGAACAGATATAGGGCTCTATAGACCCTTCTATTATCCAGTTATTAAAACATCACATATCAGTCACCCTAAGTATGAGTTCCTTCCTTCAATGAATGAGTCACTCCCTAGAAGAGGAAGATAGATAATAGGTAATAGGTAAAATAATAGGTAAAAATAAGTACCTTGACCAATGCGTGGTTCTTAGAAAGCGCTGAATAATTATTCATTTATTTAGTCGTTATTAATTAAGTACCTACTGTGTACCAAAAACTGCTTTAGTAGACACCAGGAATATGGTGGTTGACAAATAGGCAAGTCCTTGGCCTGGTGGAATTTACATTCTAGGAGGACAATGAATATATGAATGAATCCATACATAGGTAAGGAACATTCAGAGTCTCACACAAGCACCATGTATTTCTTGAGAGCCTGTTATATGTCAGCAGTGTGCTGGGGATTGTAGAAAACAAAAAGAAAGCACAAGAGATTACCCTTTTTCTCAAACAGTTAACCAATCTAGTAGATTAGATAGGACTTGTGTATTTGAAAATAAGACAAGGAATATATAATGAGATTCTAATTTGAGTGGGTGAGATTATAATTATCAGTCAGAACAGAGAATTATAAATTTGGGCTGAAGAAAGCAGGCGTGATTTATGAAGGTAGATCTTAAGGTGGAAATTGATTAATGAGGTCTATGGTGGAACAGAGAGGGCACCTTCAAGTGCATTTTACGTGCTGCATCCTGGAAGTCAACACTCTCTAGTATCCCATGGCAGTGCACATCTGTTAACCTAGAATTCTCATCCATGTGGGAAATGAAAACTTGGGGCAGCATGGAGCATTACATGGAACAGTGTTGGCATCAGGAGACCCAGACTCTGGTGTTAATTTTCTGCAGGATGTTGGGAAAGTCACTGTTTCTGGGCCTTGTCAAAGGAAGTAAGTTGCCTAAGCCATTTCTGCAGTGTCTTCTGTGAATAAGACAGTCAGACTTGAGCCAGGAGCCCTGGGATTTAATACAGTCATTGTCACTAAAATGCTTTTCCTCATTTTTTCCTCATTTTTAAACTTGAAATTCTGTTATTGCTAAGGCCATTTTCAGCATAAAAGTTCTGCAGTATTGGCTCTATAATTTAATTTTATATTCATGAGCCTGAGCTTTTTTACATCTGGAATCAGGAATTGTGGTGAACCATGCGTGTATGTGTGCGGTAAGGAGTGTGTGTGTGTGTGTGTGTGTGTGTGTGTGTGTGTGTGTGTGTGTGTCAGTAGAGAAAGAGAGTCTATGCGTAGAGGAAGAGCATGAGGCATGTATCTAGTGCCCAGTAGACATGAGAGACTATGTTAGCTGTCTTAGACACATCAGCTCCTTCTGTCTCTATTGCACGGTTAGTGTTCTTATTGTCATTTTATATAAAGGGAATATGAAACTTAGAGGGAGCGATGTAATTAAGCTCCAAATTCATGTCTATGTGATTTCACCAAATGATGCTGCTTGCTGGACTTCCTAATTCATCATAAGAAAGTTATCTTACAGTGTAGGAAAAAATATAATGGAATGGACCAGGGTGAGATGGGGAATACAATTCAGTAGGTAACCCCCACTCTCCTCCTCCCCAAAATTAAAGCAGGGCCACAACAACTATGCCAAACCTTCCAAATGTACATAGACCTAATTTAGTAGTAGGGGGTAAGGTTTCTGTTCTACAGGCCTTATGTAATGAATGTAAGCAAAGAGATGCAAAAATAGTTATAAGGTTTAGAACCCACGACCAGCTTGAATTAATCACTTGAGAAACACTCATGAGGTGTTAGTGCGGACAGGAGCCTGCAAAAGGCAGCGGTGATGAGTCAGGTCACACATGCCTTTCTAACTCCTGGGATTTTTGCGCAGTAAGCCAAAGTGATGCTACGCACAGATTGTTTTGAATAGCTGCCACTAGATGGCAACCTCACCCCAGTCTCTTCCAATAGTGATTCCCTTTTATTTCCATAGGAAATTACATGCCCCGAAAGCTGTAGTCATTAAGAACTGCAGAACTGAGGGTACTGTAATGTGTTTTGCCCATCGGTCATTATTTTTTTTACAGAAACTTTAGAATAAAGGTAATTATAAAGTGTGCTTTCTCTTACCTCTAATAATTTAAAAGCAGGACTAAACCATGGTATGCCCCAAATCACCCAGTAATTTGATATTTGAAATTAATGAAGCTCTTTCATTTTCTACCTCACCCCCTACTCTGCTGCTGATGGAAAAAAGCAGCCGTAAGGATAAAGAAATTTGAGAGAAGAAAAGAGCGATTTTGCTTATGAGCTACAACCTTGGATTGCTTTTACAGTGATAAGGGGTTTGGGAATTTTAATTTTAGCTCACAGAAGTCATAAAATCAGGCAATGAAACTAAAATACCACTCAGTCCTCATGTTATTAAGTAGTGTCTTATTGGCTTGTTTAGTAATCCCTTTCATGCTGTTTAAGGTCCCCCAGGGTGTCAAATTTTCAGCTGGTTTGTAGAAATGATGCAAAGAATAAGTGAGACTCATAAGAAATCAAAAGCAAGGAAATAAATATTCCTCAGCCCAGTGGTTTTCATTTATTAGAATACAATGCATTCCTGGAAAAGTATTAAGTTCAGTCGACACTTAATAAGGATTGATTGATTGATTGAGCTGGATTTCTACTGTCAAGAGTAAATGATAAGACTACTTCACTTGGGTCATGCTCATCAGAATTGGGGCCTAATGCTGCGTGAGCCACCCACTCCACTAAGAACTTCTTGCTGGTACAAAGAGACACTCTCTTGGGTCCACTCTGGTCCACGTCGACGCTTCCCTCCCACCATCACCCCACGTTGCACTTATAGTACCAAGATGGAAAAGGTCATTTTCCAAAGTTTTCCATGGAAAACTTGTTCCTCATGTTAAAAATATGATGAGCTACGTGTGGGAAGTGTTAGGTTAAACTAAATGAAGAGGATTGCTTTATTGTAAGACTTATTAGGAGCCTTTAATATGCTAACACAGATTGCTAATCATCAAAATAATTAAGTATGCAGTGTTTGCCAGATTTAGTTGGCTCCAAAAGTTTTTTTAAACTGAAGCATTTTACAGCATACACTTTTGAAAAATGTTGATATTGTGGAAAAAGGATGTGGGAGCAGTGGAGCCGGAAGACTGTGGATAAAATTTGCATCCTTTACTGAGACTGTATAAGCCTTCCTTTCTTAACTTCTCTTCTCGGGAACCATGGGAGATCAAATTGCCTCCTCTAAGCCATTCTCATTATTTCTTTGCTAAGCTCTTGGTGTTGGCCAGGAACCTCATTAAAGCAATGACAATGATCTGAATTCTGACTCCAAAGAAAATGTCTCAAATACAGCCTCCTTCTCAGGTGTCAGGGATGCTTACTGTGCTCAAGACCCTCTGCTAAACTCTATGGAAGAGGGAAGAGGTGCGCCTTACTTAAAAAGAGCTTTTATTTTCATAAAAGAAAGAAAACAATAAGCGAAATAACCAGAAAATGATTAATGTATTTCAGAGAAAAGAAAAAAAAAATGAATGCTGTAAATTAGTAATAGCTAATAGTTTGAGCACTAGGCACTGTTCTAAGTGCTATGTATTGATATATTTAATCCTGATAACTTCATACCTGTTTCACAGATAGGAAATCGAGATACAGAAAAGTTAAGTAACCCAGGCAGTCCAGCCTCAGAGCCTACATGCTCATCCCCTCTCTGCTAATGTCTCATATGAAGTTTCAGCTTGAGCTGGGCCAAGGTTTTGCCTAGTTTTATGTTCCTAACAGACTTCATCCCTGAGGGCTGGTCTGTAAACTGCTCTTTGTTAGTGAGATGTGGAAGAGAATGTATAAATAGGACCCAAGGTAACATAGTTGTCCTAGTGAAGGTGCTTGCTGGATGTGTTACCCATGGATTAGATGGGATGACATTATGACACTTGATCATAGGGAAGAAGTGTGAATTCATTACAGCAGCTTCTGCATGGACATTTCACCTGTTAAATTCTACCTACGGCTTTTCTTGGGCAATAGTGCAAGGAACCAGTCAAGCCTTTTCCCCAAAGAGTATAGCATAGACAGTTTAGTGTACATATTAAGATATGGGCTTTGGAATTAAACACACCTGGATTCAATTTGGGGGTCTACTATTTACCACCGGTATGAACTTTTGATCGAAATGCTTGACTTCTCTAAGCTGAATACCCTCACCTCTAAAGCTCGATAATGATACCTTTCTACAGTTTTATTGTGATAATGACATTTAATGGTTGTTGCGAGGTGCCTAGCACAATGCTGGGTATATAGGGAGTATTCAGTAGTAATTTTTCCTTGTCATCGTTCTCTCGAGTTACTCCTCGTTTCTTTGAAATTCGAAAGCAGCTGCTGTGAAGTGTGCATATATTTTGTCCTTAATGGAAGGGAATTTCAATCTATAGACTGTATTCAGAGGAGATAAGTGCAAAGGTTCCCTGTTATTAATACTGATAAGGTGATATGCAGATTAAAAAAAATTTGCTTAGTTCGGTACCTGTTTCAAACTCTAAGCAATATCTTCAGGGCTTTCTCTTGGTAAAATAGCATACTTTTTGGAGACCTCCATCCACAGCAAAGTGAGTTCCTTTATCACACAATGAAGCCAATTCCTTTTCTAATTTGGCCCCGCATCACCTTCTCCCCGCTCCTCACCAGTTTCTTATCTGAGTCATCCTAGACCCTCAATCAGTCTGTGTCCCTGGGCTAAGCATTCAAATTCCATTGTTAGTTTCCCTTCTATTTCTTATCCAAGACCTTCTTCAGTCTCTCTTCTATCTCAATCTTACATGATTTTCATGTAATTTTTACATGATTTTCTTTATGAAATTCATTTTCTAGTGAGCAGAATTTCCTAAGCCCTCAATTCTGGAGGTCATTACATTCATAATTTCTCTAAAAGATCCCAGTTGGCTTTAAAATGATTCCTTGTGGAACTCCAGTCTTTACCAGTGATCACCCCATTACTACGTCTTAGTTTCCATTGCTGTTTTATTTGTTTGTTTTTTTTATAATATAAAAATTAGCATGACTGTCAGCATCATCATAGTTCAGTTCTTGTGTCCCCATCGAGATTGGCTATGGTTTTTCCCTCCCCATTCATGCAGCCCCGAGCCTAAATAGCTACAGCCAAATTGACACTGGGTATTTATTTCAGTCACTTCATTGTTTTAGAGCATTGAATTTAGGTTATGCTACTTTGCATTCTCATGACTAGCCCAATTTTTAATGCTAGTAATTTTATCCAGTAATTCTTTTTCCTAGTTATTCGATTGTTAGCAGATTTATGTTGCATTTTGATTTTTATTCTATTACAATTTTATATTTAAATTAGCCAACATCAGTATTTTATTTTTGCTTATATGAAGAGAATGATTTGTAACTAGTTGTCAAAACACCACATAGAAACTTACAAAATACAAATCTGATTTTTGTGCTTATGAGCGATTGTTTGAATTAGGTCTGAGTACGCTCCTCAAGAGACAAAATTAATATTGAGGGTATGATCTCCTTCAATCTCTCAGGTATTGAAATTTAAGGGACCCAAGAAAATATAACCCCCTCTTTTTGCCACCTGAGTTCTGTGCCAAGAGAGGGAAAAAACACAGGTAGAAACCAAATATCATTTTTATTATTTTTTTTTAACACTAATGGTGAAAAATGGGGCTTTTATCTACCTACTGAACTTCAGAATTAGATGGAATTGCTTCTCAAAAGCGTCAGGACTGGGGCAGGCAGCCATCACCGAAGCAAGGCTCGCCTCTCAAACACCCGTGCTGTGGATGAGTGGCATAGATTGTTTCTTGAAAGCAGCCTCATTGCCCTAAAGAGAAACAGGAAGTGCCAAGGGCTGAGCTATGCACATACAGTTTCTCTTTGAAGATTATCCTTAATCTTTCAGATTATGTCACTGCTTTTCCTCTGGAAAGTTGTACAAGATGGGGGTAAAGAGATTCTGGGGTTATCTTGCTGGTGGAGCTTCTTCAGCGTGGAAGATGGTAAGAGGAGAGGGCAGAGACAGGGAGTTCCTCTTCCCTTCCCTTTAGTGCTGGGGCATTAGGACAGGGCTTGTTAAATTTTAGTATGATTCATCTATATAAATGTTGAGGGAGCCACCTTCTGCACCATACTAATGATGTTTTCCTGGACTTGGTTGTTGAAATTTCCAGTCTCTATGTATTTATTTCAAGCCCTCCTCCTGACCCCTGCTTCAGTCACTCACCATGTCTAGTAAATTGGGTAATGAAAGATCTAATAGTTTATTTCTATCAGCTGGAGATCTTTTAGGTGCAGAAGTCAGAAGCTCCACTCAAATGTGTTAAGCAATTAAAAGTCTGGACTGGACTTATTGGCTGGATCCATATCTTCAAAAGACTTCGTCCGAAAGAGAATGTGTCTCTCTGTCTCCTGGTTGTTGTCTGGGTCCCAGTCTCCTCAGGCTGGACCAGCCCTCGCTGGTTATCACATGGCCTCCAGCGTTCCCGGCTTTCGAATTATTCCTTCAGCAAGCCTCGTTTGTACCCCATGCCTCTTTTTTACATGTTCTAGCAAAAGCCTTGGATCTGAATTATTACTGGACCAGCTTGGGCTGTCACTAATGCAAGTGGTTCTCGGGGTGTTTCCTAGATCAGCTACATAGGCATCAACTCAGAACTTGTTAGAAATGCAGATTCTCAGGTCCATCCCATACTTTTGAATCATAAAGTCAGAGAGTGGAGTTTAACGAGCCCTTCAGGTGATTCAGATGCATACTAAAGTTTGAAGACTGCTTCTCAGTCCTCAGATCATACTCTGGCTGGGGGATAAAATGTTGACTGGTCCAGCCTGAGTAGTTCGATTACTTCAGGAGCTATGATGGGGTCAGCGTCATCCAGCTCAGATGGTTTAGATGTGAAGTTGGGAGGGTTGCTTTCCAAAGGAAATGCAGATGTTACCAGAAAAAGCAGAAGTTGCTGGGCAGATAAAATTAACAGATGTTCTACAGTAGAACCTTTTCCAAAATATAGTCACTCACCACTTGACAGGTTTACGTTCTAAGGACGTGTCTGTAGTCTCGTCCTCGTGTGAGCATCATGGAGTGTATTTACACATACCTAGATGGCCTAGCCTACTACACATCGAGGCTGTATGGTGTAGCCTATTGCTCTTAGGCTATAAGCCTGTAAACATGTTACTGTATAAAACAACATGAGATGAAATCAAACACAAGACAAAATGGTGCAGTTAAGAGACGTGGTGAATGCAAGATATATGAGGCTGCTGCTGGCTGTTTTACAGCAAACTTTTGTAAGTAGAAAGGGTACACTCTGAAATAATGATGAAAGTAAACTAAATATATAAAGCAGGGGCAGTCATTCATTGTCTCTATTAAGTATTATGTACTGTGCATAATTGTATGTGCTAAACTTTTGTATGACTGGTGGCGCAGTAGGTTTATTTACACTGGCATCACCACAAACATGAGTAATGTATTACACTATGACGCTGCTACAGCTCCTAGGCAATACGAAGTTTCAGCTCTATTATAACGTCATGGGACCATCTTTGTATACGTGGCCCATTGTTGACCAAAAAGTCGTTAGATGGTGCGTAACTGCACTAGGTACTGAATTATTAGGTGGTGAGTTATTCCACCAAGAAGTATTTGGAAGTGAATACCCAAGGCTTGTTTGTTGTGTCTTTATAAGGATTAGAACAAAAAAAGACTTTTCTTCTTATGGAATTTCTAAGTACTAACTTGTTTTTTCGAAGGAGAAAACCAGTAATTTTCTCTTTGAATTTGAGTTACTCATGATCTCATATTTTCCCTTATATGCTGAGGCGTTCTGAACAGCTGCACAGGAGCATGGGATGCAGGGCACGTAACTTGGACTGGGCCAGTAATCCGCTCCCCCACAAGGTCAAGGCAACTGCATACTGTATCAAGGATTTTGTTTTCTGGACTTGGCTAAAGGAAACTGAATATTTTGTATGGATAAAAATTAGACCTAAAAGATACAGTAAGGGTGCTGTGACGAAACATGATAACTTCTCCTGTTCGTCTCTCATTTACATTTTCCCAGGTACGATGGTGGGAGACCACACCCGCTTGGAATTCCACAATATCGAAACCGGCATCATGACCGAGAAACGTTACATCTCCGTTGTCCCCTCCAGTTTCATCGGCCACTTGCAGAGCCTCATGTTTAATGGCCTGCTTTATATTGACTTGTGCAAAAATGGCGACATTGATTACTGTGAATTAAAGGCTCGTTTTGGACTGAGGAACATCATCGCCGACCCCGTCACCTTCAAGACCAAGAGCAGCTACCTGAGCCTGGCTACCCTCCAGGCCTACACCTCCATGCACCTCTTCTTCCAGTTCAAGACCACCTCAGCTGATGGCTTCATTCTCTTCAATAGTGGCGATGGCAATGACTTCATTGCCGTGGAGCTAGTCAAGGGGTAAGTGGAAGGTTCATGTGGTTTACACTAGATAGCTTAGCTCAAGCCGTGTGTGAAATATGGACATGAAAAGTGTCAGTTCTACTCCTCACCCTCTATTTCTGATACATGCTCTCATTCTCATTGATTAAAAATATATCTGTGTAATGATTAGGGCTGGAAGGGAGAGATATTTACAAATTTATTTAAAGATCTTCCACTAACTCAATACTGTCAGGCTTTTTACTATGAAATGTAGTCCTTTAACTCTATGGGGAAAAAAAACTTATGGGTATATTGCATCTGTCTCTGGGGCAATACTATCTGTAACCACTACATTTATAAGAAGAAATGGAATAAAGTTATTTTCAGAACTACATCAAATTTTAAAAAGCTGTCTTCAAGACATTTTACTACCATGTTTTGGAAAACAGTCAAAACAAAACAAAAGCAAAAGCCAGAACAAAACCCTAAAAACAGATCCATGACTGACTGTGAGTTTATATGTCACCCCCTAATGTTTTGGAGTGTACCACCTGCATTACTCCCGGACTTTTACTAGGTAGTATTAAAGAAGTAGACCCCATGAGCATGGAATTAAAGTGAAGTCTGATAGAATAGGAAATGACTCTTGTATCCTACATCCAGCTTTAATTGTTCCTGTGTGATGGCAGTTTAGCATGGGGGGTTCAAAGCCCCCACTGCCAGTTTTACACACATCACTATGAAACCACTTCAGGGAATCTCTAGTCATCGGTCGGTCATTTTCTCTTACAGGTACATACACTATGTGTTTGACCTCGGAAATGGTCCCAATGTGATCAAAGGAAACAGTGACCGCCCCCTTAATGACAACCAGTGGCACAATGTCGTCATCACCCGGGACAACAGTAACACTCACAGCCTGAAAGTGGACACGAAGGTGGTCACTCAGGTTATCAATGGTGCCAAAAATCTGGATTTGAAAGGTAAACCTTGTAAAAGAACTTTATCCTTCTTAGAACGTTTCTTACAATCCAAAGGCTGTTTTCAGAGGCAAACTACAGGTTAGGAATACTGTAGTTTGCATTTTTAATGCATCATGCATGTCCTATTTTAACAACGTTGATTATACCATAATGTAATTTATTCAGTTTTTACTTAGACCACTCCTCAAGGAATGGTTCATTTTCTCAGGGACTGAATGATAGCGTAATAAATGTCAAAATGATTAGGGGCCCTAATACAGAAGAAGGAAAATAGGTTTTGGAATCTCAGCTGAATCGTTTACTGTCTGGGTGACTTTGGTAAAATTTCTTAGCCAGGTTCAGCTTCTGTATACGTTTTTACAACATTAGGAAAACAATTGTTACTACCTTTATGGATTGTTAGGAAGTTTGATGGAATAATATCTGTAAAACCCTCAGCATATTATTGGTAACAAGCACATAAAAACAATAAATGGTTGCTTTGTTGAAAATGCTGTTAATCTTTATTATAAAGTGGTAACAGTACCTACCTGTTACCACTTTATAATATGAGGATATGAGGATTAAAATGTGTGAGATGTGAGATGACTTTTATAAAATGAGTGATACATGAGAAATGTCAGTTTCTTCTTTGTAAAATGTAGAAATTCTGGTAATTATTTCATTTATACTGTTTTTCTCCCAGAGCTCTATTACCATTATTCAATAAATGGCCTAAGGTGTGTTGGCTTTAGTTGACAGGGTTTCCTTTCCTTTACTCATTCACTTTACTCATTCACTTTTACTGCCTTCTTTCCTTTTCAGGTGACCTCTACATGGCAGGCCTGGCCCAAGGCATGTACAGCAACCTCCCAAAGCTTGTGGCCTCCCGGGATGGCTTTCAGGGCTGTCTGGCATCAGTGGACTTGAATGGTCGCCTGCCCGACCTCATCAATGATGCTCTCCATCGGAGTGGACAGATTGAGCGTGGCTGTGAAGGTACAACCTTTTTTCTTGTTAAGCTACAGCCTTGTTGCAAGCCCCAAGCCTCTTTGCTGCCTCTGCCAGTGCTTCCTTCCTTGGTTTACCAGTTCTCTCTCATTCCCATTTGCCATTCAACATCGCATCATCATCAATGTCCTTCTGTCACTGCTGAGTATGTTAAGACATGCGCCACAGGCTCCAGGAGTGTATGTTGGCAGATGTCTTCCCAGGGTCACATCCTCGCTGATTGAGGACCGTTCCTGGCGTTGACATCAGGCTTCTCCTGAATTGTACCTTTGCTTCTAGCATGGCTAAAAGGGCATCAGGAACTTTTATTTATATTTTAACACATGAGGAGGTATAAAGCAGAAACTTTTATATGGCTATCACCATAAATAAAAATGTTTCTTTTACTGCTAAAAGTAACCACATTATTTAATGTAAACCCAACAGGAGGTAGGAAAATGATGTCAGAATGCCATGATGAGGGAAGGGAACTAACATTTATTGAGTACTTACTAGATGTCAGGCTTTGTTAGGCAGAGCCTTAGTGTGGTATGGTGGAACTGCATAGGCTATGATGTTAAAAAGACCTAGATTTGGGCCCAGGTAGTAGCTCTTGTTGGCTGTGTGACATTTGGCAAGTTATATAACCTCTCTGATCGAAACTTTCCTAACTTGTAAAATGGGGCAATAAAAATTACCTTGGAAGGTAATGTACATAAATCAGAGATATACATAAAATGTCTGGTGAATACATAGTAAGTACTCAGTAAATGGTAAGATTATAAATATTGCAAATATTATTTCGTGTGAGACATCTAACAACATTGCATGCTCACCAGTGCAGCACAACAAACCATGCTCAGCCTGTTCCTGTAAATGATCCACTGTCTTTTGAGATATTAACTTAATTTTACAGGTCTTCACTCTTGAGTCCCACAGTTCTTTACTATGTGTAAAAATCATTTAGTTTTAACCAGCAGAGGGCAGCAGTGAACATTTTCAGCCTTTCCTAGAGGCTTTGGGTAGGCCGCAAAGATGACTCAACTTAAATTGAAAGGCAAAGAGGATGTCTGACCTGTCACCAAGATCTGTGTGTTCTTTTGTCTGGTTGAGCCTCATGGTCCTTCGTGCAATATATTGTTTCCTTGTATCCCTCGTTAATTTACTACATCAAACCTGTTCATTCATCTCCTGTGTTCAACTTCATTTATCGCTCTGTTCTTAACCAGCTTTCATCCGAGTTGGCTCGCCACCTTAAAGCACATTTTGATAAAAGCTTCCCATCAGCTTCCCAGGCTGATGTGTCGTATGGAAGTTGTTTCTCTTTGCCTAAGAGCCAGTTTCCCATGTGGAATTAATAATAAGACTTATTGTTCCTATAACCCACTCCGGTTTTCCTTTATCCAGGAATATTTCTTAAATTCTATGGGCCAGATATAGTATGTGTATGTGAGAGGCAGAAGGTTGGGAATTGCCAAACACTTAAAGTAACCACTTTGCTTTCTTCCCTGGAAATACACAGTTTTATTCAACTCAAGAATTTTTTGCCTTATTGACCTTTTGTTAGTTCTTTCAGGTGTTAAAAGATAATCTTGAGATTGATGCAACATTTGGGAATTAAATTGGGTACCTGAGGTTAGATTATGGAATGACAGTAATTCCAATTATACTGGAATAATTAATCATATCAAATGTAATCATAATATAAAAGCACAGATTAAAAAGCATAAGGCGTTCTTTAAATGTTAAAAATTTTTATCATGCCACTAGTTCTTCAGACTTAAAAGTTATCAGGAATCATCCATTTCACTCTATAGCAATGTGCCTGATAGAAATATAATGAGCCACATTTGTAATTTGACATTTTCTTGTAGCTACATTTTAAAAGAGAGCAATAAATAACTTAATTAATTAAAAAAATAAGTTAGAAAGCATCAGATAAAATTAATTTTAATTTTACATTTTATTTAACTTAACCCAACATATCCAAAATATTATCATTTCAGCATGTAATCAATATAAAATTAAGGTGTTTTACTTTTTCTTCATACTAAGCCTTCAAAATCGAGTGTGTCTTTTACATTTGTAGGACACTTCAGTTCAGACCATATCTCTTTAAAGTGCTCAGTTGTCACGTTTCTGTGGCTACTATATTGGAAGAATAGTTTTATAGAATATAAAACTCAGAGTGTAAGGACATAATGCGGTAATATTCAATTAAAAGGAAGTCTAAATTAACTTTTATAGAAGTGGATTAAAATATATAGTATAGAGCGGGGAATGGACCCCAGTCAAGAAAGCTTCAAGAGAAGCAATAAGAGCATCAACGAAAAGAAATTACCCATCAGGTTGGAGAAAATGTTCCTGTCCCTCCCCACAGCTCTACGTTTACTTCAGTGTGATTCATCACATGCATTATGGTCAGTTCCGACCTTCCGCTGAGTATGGGTGATTGTTCCAAGCTGAATACTGTGACTTGATGGCTCTACATCTGAATCTATGGCAAATCCCATGGGCCTAATAACACTGCACTCTATTGCCATGGAGATAATTGTGATGGTTCCCCATGGAGCATTATGACCACCCCGCTGGGTGGGATGAAGCGGAGGATGAGTGCTGAAGGAAGAAGGCCCTTGTTTATTGTACACAGATGACTTGGATAATTAGCCTAAGTGGCCAGGAAAAATGGCCAAAAAGTGGGTTAAGGCATAAATTGCCATCACTGGAAATTTGCACCATTGTGGATAAGCCCTTCTGAGAGATCCCAGGAGCTCTTTAGGATGCCAGGGAAGATGATGGGGAAGGGAATCAAGGGCACAGAACCTGGGAGGGACTGCAAAAAAGTGTCATTCTCATTCCGAATCTCTTTATAGGTTGAGTATGAGACCCTTAAGCAAGCCTTTGAGTGTTAGGCGGTATGGGGATCATAGGAAATATGCCATTTCTTGATATATGATATTATGTGTATAGAATAGGAAACAGGTAGGGGATGAGGAGTCATTACTAAGAGCTAAGACCAGAATCTCTTCGAGATGGTAAGATGGTAAATGTGCTTTATTCTCACATGTATGGGGTCCACAGACTGAGAGATAACATATGTTCTTGTCAAAGTCATTGATAATGGCATTTCAAGATGTTAATTAGTAAATGTATTATTTTCCCCAAAGAGTTCAGAATTATTAATCCACTCCTCATTGGCTCTCATTTGTTATAGGAAGAAAAAACATCTTGAACTAGGTTTTGATTTTATGTCTCTAATATATGCAGAATGTATAATTTAGAATTAAGTGCAATTTCTGGACAACTCTTAGCCAACATATAACCATGACTTGCAGTCTCTCAATTTGGGCTAGGAATTTTATAATGTCTGATTCAATACTCAGCTGGTAAATATCTCTTTGTATCTGGAGGCCAGCTTTGCTATAGAGACCAAGGCATGTATCGGCTAGAAATGCAATTCCAAAATTGTAGCTGGTAAACTTCTGAGAGAAACACATATGCTCCATTTTGGGACTGGTATGAATAAATAAAAAAGACATTGGTTTGGTGCCTTTTTGACCACAGCCATTTGGATTTCGCTGTATTTTATAAATTAAACAAATGAATCTCTTTTGTGGTATCAAATCACCCTGATACAAATGCCCGTTTTTAGTGCTACATTCCTTGGCGACGTTTTCAGGAGGTTACAAGGACTGCTCCCAAGTGACTCTTCCATGCTTACCTCCTCCATGTTCAGAATTATTTCTGTGGGCTCCATTGGGTTGTGCACATGTGTCTTTTAGTCTGGCCACGCACTACTCTTATTTCTTAATGTTTATCCTGACCGATGGAAAATTATTTTTCTGGACCATGTGCCTGGGGGTTGGCTGTGTGGATGTGAGAAGGCTCTTGTTACCACTGCTTGTGCTTTGTCAAGTCCAGTGTTTCCCTGCTCCTGCTCTGCTGTCGTGGCTCCAACAAGGCCTGCTCCACCCCGGTCTGTGCATCCCCCGTCTGTGCTGTCTCTGGAGAACCTGTAGCATCTCAATTGTCCGTCTGAGTGATGCTGGTTATGCCGACTGTACCTTCATTTCTGTAATGTTACCCTGGTTTACTCTGCCTCTTACTAACCTCTGGTTATTGTTTTCACCTTTTCTGTTCTTTTGCTAACAAAGTTGCGTTGACCAAAGCTGACCTACAAGGTAGAGAAGGTTCTTGTTCCCATTATCACTTTGGACTGAAAGATGCCCTGTGTAACCCTTGGTATCTTTTCTTTAGAGGTCTTCAAGCTGTCACACCTCTTGGACAGCAGCAGCTGTGGGAGGGGGCTGAACTCTGTGTTCTTCAGAAACAGTGGCAGAAAACCCAGATCAACGCATGACAAATAACAAAGGCGAGACCTCTCGGGGATGAGAACATGATTCTGTTTTGGGGGGACCAAAGAGGTTTGACAGCCTCCTGTATTGTGACTACCCACAAAAACATTAACCCACTTCTGGAAATGGTTAATGCCTCTTCAAATAGTTGCCATGGAGGAGTTGGCTCTTTTTAATTTATTCACTATAGATAGAAGGCAACACTTGTAAAATGAAAAAGGAAGAAAGGCCACTAGAGTTCTCAATTTATTATTTTCTAATCAGGGAGGTCATTTGTCAACAGGAATTTCGAGTGCTTGGGCCTTATGGAGGAGAATGCCATTTTCTCTTAACTCATTTTAAAGAAATATTTTTAGGCATTTGGGAGATATTAATATCATTAAAATGTTCCAGGGATTTATATTTCCTGTTGGGGATTTTGGTTGAGTAATTTTCTGTTTTGCAATCTAAAGAAAAACGTACTCTTGGGAAAGAAAGAGATCTGTCACTTTTATCCTGAATACTCTTTAAAATGCCTTTATGTTAGATCTCAGTGCATATCTTCTGCAGAAACTGTTTCTTATACCATTCAGAGAGGCACTTTTCAAAGTCAGTAATGGTCCACTGGTCCTGTTGTGTCACGCTACTCTCAGAATAGCAACTCAGGAAAAGGCATTTTAGGTATCTTTTGGCTGAAAGTTAAGCAGGGGATTGAGCCTCAGGTGGTCTCTGCAGAGTTTGCAATCAGCCAGAGTTGTTAGAAGTGGTTAAGACAAAGGTAGCTTAAAAAAAATTACTTTTCACCTGAGAGATCACTTAGATGCTATGACTTGTTGTATGTCATGCAGGTAGCCAGTATAAGTGTCTGTCACTTCGGTGGATAGCAACTAATAAGGCCTTTCTCTAGCCATTTTGTAATTCTTTTTTTCTCCATCTCCTTTTAGCAGATATACACATATCCAAATATATAATAAAACTAATGAAAAGAACAGGCATCGGATTAGTATTTTGAAGTCCAAAGTAGCTATAGAATAGCTTTCATTTTTAAAGTATGTGTGGCCCTTTCAGTAATACTGAGGGTGTTGATTTTTAAACATTCTGTTCAATTGTGAAAATAGGTCTTCTACATGTCACCTGTAAACAGAGAGGAGAGAGATTGGGGCAGGAGTCAATCTACACTTGGAGGCAATTAACAGATTTATTAGAGAAAACCGGACAACTGAATCTCTGTGTAGACATAGCCATTCTTCATGGTAAGAACTGTGGATTTTGAATCCCCAGGACCTAGCACAGGGACTCTATCTGTAGCAAAATGATCTTAAAGTTACCATTCAAAGGAAAAATGTCTATAGGAATCATAAACAGAAGTGGTTGATTTCTACGCCTATTGTAAATTGTTGATCAAAGTGCCGATATAGATTTGGGGCCTAATAGTTTGAGTTATCTTTCCTTTCCTATTTTAGAAGCAGTCTAGTCATCAGAATGTCTTTTGTGTTATTACTTCATTGACCCACACTCTCTTCCAGTCTTAGAACGACTGGATAATCTCTTTGTGGCAGGAGCTGTTATTCTTTGTAATCATTTTGGGTCATCTCACTCTCCATATTATGGCATAAGAACTTTTGGTCTTTACTTTTCATTTTTCTGACATTGGAGTATGGGCCATTTACTCATGCTGGCTTCTTCAGCTGCAACCTGTGGGCACAGATAGCACTAATTACCATTAAGTGTGAAAGGAAGTATAAACATGTGACAAAGAAATGAGACAATCGGAAATGTAAAGGCAGATTCTATTCAGAAGAAAATAGAACACTGGGGTCTAGGAAGTGGCATAATGAGCCTGGACAAGTCAACAGCTTGCTTCCTCTTATCATTGTGTTGATGGCATAGTGTTTTTTTGTTTTGTTTTGTTTTGTGTTTTGTTTTTTTAATTTTATTAATTTATTTAACTTCTCCAGTGATTGTGTTGTTCAATTTAACAGGAGCTCAGCTACTCCCAGGTATTAGGTACTAAGGTTACAGATGAGATACAATCTCTGACTTCAACTAAATCAGTAGGAGATCGGCCAGTAATTGCAATGCAGAGTGCAAACTGCTCCACTGGCATGGACATGGAGTGTGCTGTGAGAGATGCTGGGAATCCTGCTGGACTGTGGGCGGTGATGGTGGTCCCGGTGGGTAACCAGGGGAGATTTTCTCAGGCAGAGTTTGAGCTGAGTCTGAAAGGCAACATATTTTAAGTGGATGACAGGTAGAACCACATTCAAGAATTTGACCAGTTTGGGGACCTATGAGAACCTCAATTTGGCTAAAATAAGGTGCACGTAGGAATGTGATGGAAGCTGAAACTGGAGTGGCAGAATGGAAGCAGGTGATTGCAGACCTGTTATGGAAGCAGCTGGACTTTACCCTGAAGGTGCTGCAAGGAGGACAGAGTCTTGGGTCAGACTTTCATTTTATGAAGATCACGCTGACAGTGGGGTGGAGAATGCAGGAGAAGGACAGGAACAAGAAGCAGAGCGTAGGAGAGAAGTAACACATTTTAAGACAGAGGAGAGAGGCATGAACCCGAGGCCTGTTCCTTTAGCTGGCTAAGAAGGTAAATAACTTTCCCTCCCAGATGAAACCTCTGAGGAGTGAGAGAGAAATGAGCTTTTTCTCCTGTTTGGTTTTTTCCCCCATCCCCACAATGTTACTCTTTTTCTTAGCAGATACATTTACACATTAGGGCAAAAGATTTCAAGAAAGAACTTCCCTGACCAGGTCAGATTTTACATCCTTCCAGGCTAGGAGAGGGAGTAGGAGCTTCATGGAGGCACTTGAGCAAGTGTCACATTGCTGAGAGGGGCAGACCCTTGAATCTTAGGATCCTTTGAATAGAATGACAATATCTGTGGACTCTTCAAAAGTAATTTTTTAATTCCTTTATATTTTCAAGAGAGGTATTCCTGGAGAGGAAAAGATTCCCCCAAATCTGGTCCGTATGAGAAAGGAGCTACCCAAGTATACAATAAATAAGATTTGACCTATTGGGAGCGAGGCAGATGAGTCATAAACTATGAGAAAAAAATAGAAAAGCTCTTTATTGGGTTAGGTCATTAATCAGAATATCCTCTCCACACTTTCCATTATAATTTCCCTTAGCAAGTTTTATTTCTGGAGTTGAATGGCTTCTTTTCTAGAAATGTATGTTGTCCTCTGCCCAGATGGTAGACAGAGATTGATTAGATCTGGTTCCAAGCGCTGCTTATCTTGAGTAAGTCAATAAATGTGTTGGGTTTGGAAGCCTTGAAAACCTGAAGATTCTTTCAAGCCATTTTAGATAAGAGTTGATATCAGCCAAACGTGTCTAGTAGGTAAAGGGGATTTTAATTCTCCAACTTTCTTTACTGTGAGGAATATATTTCCCCACTTCATTTTCTCCAAAGCTAAGGGCCGAATCACATTCTCCATTGTATTTTATGTGGTAAAATGTAGCATTTGACCTAATAGAAATCAGTTCCTCAAAAATGGTTTGCACTATGGCAATTAATAAGAGAGACAGGAATTAAACAGAATTCCCACAATGGTTCCTGCCTATGGTCCCAACATTATATAACAGGTTTCTTACAGAGGACTTAGTTTCTTATAGTTATGACTTATGGGTCTTATTTCTGGACTACTGACTGACTACACACCCAACTAAAATGAGTAGAGAGAACTTGATTTTCCTTTCCAACAGAATTGATAATGCCCTTTATTGAGGGTCTACTTAGTGTAGGCACATGTCACAGACTTGGCACGTTGTATGTCCTTTATGGCCACAACCTTGTCTGGTAGATATTATCACTAGTTAGCTCATGGATGACATTGCAGGCACTGCACATGTTATCTCATTTAATCCTCACAGCACATGAGGTAGTAACCGTTTCTATAATCGCCATTATATAGGTGAGGAAACGGGTTCAGAGAGTTTAGGTAGCTAGCCCAAGGTCACATTGCTAGTAAGCGATAAAGCTGGATTTTAAAGCCTGGGATCTTTTCCTTGTTGTGCTATATGGTGTGAGTCTGGATCTGCCTATTTGCAAAGCAGAAACAGTATATAGATGAACAGAGGGTATCGAGAATGTCCTCCAACCTGACTTTATGGTAGATGGTTTTCATATCAATACTGTTTCATTAAGTTTGACCTGATATTTGCACACTTTGATTAAAGCGAAATATTTTAAATTACCTGTCTTTCGTTGAGCCAGGCTTTTGAAACCCCTTTTCTTTCTCTCTCTGTTAAAAGCACCCTCCACTACTCCAACAGTTTGCTACATCAGTGCCGAGAAAGGAAGGAAACACAAAAAATGAGGCTTCAGTTTACATTTTCTGAAGCAGTATTGATTTTGAGGGCCTGTTCATGATTTTAAAAAGAAAGAATGATCTAATCATTTGACCTGTGACTCAGGCATCTTCTGAAAATAGGGCGGATTGAACAAGATGGCTTTATGATGCCAGCCATTCTCTCAGCTCTACGAATACTCCATCGAGCAGACACTGACTCCTATCTCTCCGTTGTCGTGGAAGTATCACGTAGGCAAATCGCTTTGCTCACGAAGTCTAATTATGCTTCGAAGTTTATTGGTCATCAAGGGCAGTGCTGGCACCAGCAGAGGAATTTTGCAAGATGGTTGACATCGTGTAACACGTATTAGTTTGAATTTGACTATGGTAGGAATATTTTATTCCATGGAAGTCAGATTACAGAAATGTTACAGATTAGGTTCCACCCCCCACCCCCCACCCCCCAGGGTTCTGGTTGTTAAATGTTTCCTGGCACAGGACCAATCAGAGGCCATCGGAGATAAAGTCCTCATGTGAGCATCTTGGTTTCCCCCAGGTTCCATGCTAATCTTGACTTATTTTATACCTAATGTGTGATGAGAGGGCTGAAGTAATTGGGGTGTTATTGAAACTGCCTCACATGTTAGATTTTATTGTCAGTCTTTTTCACTCATCATCCTAACCAGGTAACTTTTCTGACCTCTCACTTGAAGAGAGAAAACCTTAAGCACCCGAGCATGCCTGATAAGAGCATTTCGATGCTTTTCTGAGCATTAGCAAGGCACAGATCCTTGCCTCCAGGACAGAGAAGTAAGATCTTGAGAACACAGCTGCTCTTAGGTCTTTCTGCCAATGAAATTTTATAATATTTAGGACCCCGTTCTCTGGCTTTGCTTAATCTTCTTTAAAACAAGAACTAGAGCATTTACTCCTCAGCTGGCTTTGTCTTTATGAAGAAAGATACTTTGACACGTTTAAGCATCATCGCTTTCTTATTTTAAAATTAAACAGATGTGAATTGGATTTTTGCCAGTTAAAAGGGATACATCTTATGTTGTCTATAAATTACTCGCTTCAGAAAAGCCAAGAGGCCCTAATACTATAAATGTGGAAATACTTCTGAGAGCCACAGAAGTAGCTTTGCTAATGGGACCAAGACGTATGTGTAGCTGAGTATGTAAGCTATTCCTGATGTCTATTCCTAGGCTATTCCTAATGAATACGCTCCATGAAGCCTCAACACTTTAATTCTCATATTTTAGCATTAAAGACTATAAATTACTCAGGAAGCTGATAAGGTTCTCTCTCTCTCTCTCTCTCTCTCTCTCTCTCTCTCTCTCTCACACACACACACACACACACACAAATACATATATCTATATTTGTTCATCTTTCATTGACTATTCTTTCTTTTACCTCCTTCCTATCCAAGTACTGCTCTCTCATTCTTAAGTACAGCTCCAACTGGTGCTTACAACTGGGCTACTGACCTTGGGCCTTTAGTATAAATGGACACTGGGAATCAGAAGAGATGTATCACTTCCAGGGGCCCCCACTAACCAAATCCATCTCCCAAAAGCTGAAAGGTTTATGCACTTATCAGGAGTAGAAAAGTTGAAGGTAGAAGATACGGTCTCTCTAGCTAATCTATGGCATCTCTCATAAGGCTCCTTCCTATGGCAGCTGTGCTTTGTATGGGGCAGGCAAAGACTTCAGTTGCACCAAGTTCTGTGATGATAATGCTTCACATTTGGGTTTTACTCATAAATTCTAAACCCTTTGACAAACACCTCATGCTTTGAGATTAAAGATGATGCATATTGTTAAACCAGCCCCACCTGGTGCTTACGACTGGGCTACCAGCCTCGAGCCTTTAGTAGAAATGGTCGTGGGGAATCAGAAGAGCTCTGTCACTTCCAGGTGCCCCTGCTCACCACATCCAGCTCCCTAATATGGCCAGGACCAGCTGGTGCTGGTTTAGCAATATTTATCGATTTTAAATTGGGATATTAGGCATAAATTTGGTTAAGTCCTACTTGGGCGATAACAAAAAGAAAATATACTCTGATCAAAGTCTCCTGTGCTTCAGGCAGCACTTCTATCTTAAGGACCTTCAAGTAGAAAGATACTCTGTAAACTTCTGATTTTGTAGACCATGAACAGGAGTTCAATGAATCAGTTTGCATGTACTGCAAAGGTGGATTTTAGCAGTAACAAGCATGAAATGACTGTCTGAGACAGTTCTTAGAGACAAAAACAATCCCTCAGTCAAGCAGAATGATGGAACATTTGTGGCAGCCATCAGAATTATCATCTAAAAAAAAAAGGAAGAAAAAAGACCCAATGTGATGCTTTCCAATGAACTAAAAACAGAACTGGGAGTTAGAAACTGAAGCACTAACATCATTGACAACTTATTTTGTCTTTTCATGCATACTTCTGTCGCCTTGTCAGTTTCCCTACTATACGAAGAAAAGTCACCATTTTTTTTTCTCAAAAGGATATAGATTGATCACATATCAAAATAAAAGTGGTGTATGCTATCCCTATACAAAAATTTGCTAAAGACTTGGTGCAGTTTTAACATATTAATAATGATAATAATAATAAAACTCTTTGTATATGTAATCCCAAAGGTTTGTTACCTAAGAATGTCTAGAATTTTAAGTTGATTTGGAAGAATGTTTTAGATAAAATTATTATTCTTAAGTCTTAGGAGTGTCTTATGTTTATAAACATATGCATACAGATTTTTGTTCATATAATTGGACAAAACTAGATCTTTCTGTTTATTTTAGTTATATTTTAAATTGAAATGACATTTGAAAGTTTTTCTTTTTTAAAAAAACACCATCTTACATTCAAATGTCATCTTTCTTTAGTTGTAGGTTAGAAATACCTAATTTAAATTGCTCTTGTTCACCAGTGTCAACACACACACACACACACGCACGCACGCACGCACGCACACCTGGCTTACCCACATCTATAGAGTTTAGGTGGATCAGCCATGGAGTTAGCAAGCTTGAATTTGAAACTTCACTCTCCTACTTGCCTGTGGGACCTTGCAAATAATCACCTTACTTTTCTGTAACTCATTTTACTTTTCTGAAATCCTTGCCTTTTTGACTTGATCAACAGTCAAAAAATTATTTTAATTCTGTATATATTTCATTGGAAAATTAGTTTTTTTCTAATTCTTTAATAATATTAATTATAGTTGCTTAATCATGTGTTTATGAAGATTAATTAAATTAATATCTGAAATGAACTTAGTACAATGTCTGGCACATAAGTGCTATATAAGTGCCTTGTTTTGTTAGGGTTATATTCTCTTATTTGTACAAGATTATCTTGTATCAACAAATGTGCAGTTAGAATGAAACTTTTTCAGGGCATTTTGGTTTGTTTCTTTAATTTCTCTCTTTTTTGAGGCACTGCTATCTATGAAAAATAGACACATTGACATAAAATAGTCTGTTCAGGACGGGATGTACTCAGATAGTTTGAAGTAAGAATAGGAACTTACATTATCATCTTGAAAGTGGTTTAGAGTTTAGCCCAATCTCTTTCATTCAGCACAGTTATTGATACTGTCTGTCGGCACTGGGGACACAAAAGAGTCCTTATCTCAGCATCTGGTGAGGTTGTATGAGTTTAATAGTTAAAACAGGGGAGGAAATGTGGTCAATTAAATTATCCACCCCCCCTGCCCCCAAAACAGAAAGGCTTTGTTCTAAATAGAAAATTGTTTATATGAGCTGATATTGGTAAATTCTATGGGTAAATCATTAGGGAAATCATTGGCTTTAAGTCACAAAATGACTTTATTTCTTTATTTTTTTGGTTCTTTTGTTCTTTTTTATTCAATAATATTTTCTGAGACCTTTATACCAAATAGTTTATCAGAAATTAGAGACATAAAGGTGAGCAAAACAGACAAGTCTTCTGCTCTCAAAGGGCTTATATTCCAGCAGGATGAAACAGACAATAAAGAATTTAATAAATAACTTATAGGTCATTTAATTGTGAGTTAAACAGGGAGACATGGCGGAGAGTAGATAAAATGCTGATGAGACTTCCTTAAATAGGATAGTGTGAAGAAAGCCCATTTTGAGCTGAAACTTAATAAGAATAAACCAGTTATTTGAAACTCTTCAGGAAGGATATTTCAGAAAGAGAGCCAGGCAAGAGGAACTGACCTTGAAGGTGGGGATGGGCTTGAAGTGAGAGGGCAGTGGGAGCAGAGCTCAGAACTACCCGTGGACCAGTCACAGCTGATCTCGAGCCCCACTCCCAGTCCACATAGGTCTGCCATTCTTAAAAGCGCCCAGGTGATGCAGGTGCTGCTGATTTGAGCTCCACACTGTGAGGAAAGGATGGCTGAGTAGATGGGGGCGAGTAGAGTAGATGGAAGGATGAGAAGGCAATGCCAGTCCCCCTGGTCCTCACTGAAAACATTCTTGTTTAGATGGTTACAGTGTAGTCAGCGTTCGGGGTTTACCTGATTCTGCATGGCACTCTCCCCTTAATGCATGCAAAACAAATTCTGTGGAATTGTGGAATAACCTACAATTCTCTCTGTATATGATTCCTGACCAATCTTTGACAAATGGCCCAGACTGTTCACTTCACAGAGCCCAGACATTCTCCCACACTCAGGTTTTGGAAGTATGAGACAGAGGCAAGTCAGGCGGCTGCAATCAAATCAGCTCAACAATTACTGAAACACTTTCTCTGCAACTGGCGGGCACAGTGCGCTTGGTGCAGCAAGGACACAAGCAAATCATATTACATGATTTCTAACAGCAAGCAGCATTCAATCTTTTGGGGATAAATAGCAAAAAAAAAAAAACCGCTCAAGGGAAAAAAAAAACATGAAATGTGAAATAATGAAATAATTAGAGAGTTATATAAGCAGAGGACACTGCAATGTGTAATAAAGTGTTAAACTGAATATTATATACAAAAGTTAATGATGCAGATAATAAGTACAGTGACCACTAAGAAGGGGGAGAATTGTTTGAAGTTATTAGGGAATGTTTCATACGGAGGACGCATTTCAGGTCCTTGGAAAATGGTTAAAATTTGGTCAGTCAGAGGGGAGAGAGAAGGTATGGAAAGAGCTCTGTCTTCAGATTCAATCAATACACAAAGAATTATTGTATTTCCCAAAGTTTTTGCTGTTTTGCTGCCTTTCAAGGGAAAGCCTTCCATGTGTTTCTGATTCTGAGTTCAATTGAATTACTAGCCCATTGTCTGGTGAGAGCTGTTTGGTGAGGGAGCCCCGTGGGCTTCTCAGAAGCTTTTATCCTTTGAAAGAATCTATTCTGATTTGCCATTGTTAATGAAACTTGTATTACACAATGCTCGAATTTAAGACCTATTGAGAAGGTGGCCATGTACCTCCTTTCATCTCCACATGGGGGAACCACATGACATGTAGGGGCTGCAGAAACCCAGCAGCAGTGCAGCTCCCCCAGCATTAATAATTGTCTTGAATTTTCTCATGTCGTATCCTAATAGCTTTGAACTAGGCGTGATGAACTGTACTGCTTTCACCCTTCATGAGTAAATACAAAATGTCTTGCCACCCAGAAGATGAACCCTTTGTAGTCATGCATTTCTTCTGAACATGTATCCTTAAGACTCTGCATACTTACATTTCAGTATCCTTGCCTGTGTCAGGCTTCCTTTGGAATTTGTGAAATGTACACTTATGCAGTGGATATATTTTAACTTTTAAGGTTTTTTGTTTGTTTTGTTTTGTTTTTGCATCGGATCCTGACTGATAACGTTTGATGAGTCAAAGGACTCACCTCCTTTGCTGAGGCTTTCTGGGAAATTCATGGAGTTATCCTAAATGTTAAAATATTTTCTGTTAGCTCAGATAATTCCGAAGGTGTAGGTTCATCATTAATCCCAAAGTTAAGGCCGAAGATAGAAGTGAAAAAATGAGAATGGTTAAAGAGAGGCCCCGGATGACCTCAAAAGAGATCTTAATAGCAATCTGTATGACAGAGATTGTCAAAGTCTCACTCGCTCATTCACATCCACAAAAAACTTTGAGAATGCCCCCCAAATAAGTATACTTCTTTATATATCATATACATGTGCCATTATAGTTAAGTTACTTGCATATGAAAGACACACAAAAATAGAAATAATAAAGAATGAAATTTAAAAGAAGAATAAAACTTCTAATATTGTCTGTTGATACTTCAAATAAATCTGTTTTGCATCCTCTGGTGTGCGCACACTCTGAGCGCACCTGTGTAAAACAAAGCAGCGGTGTGGTGCAGGGCACTGATTCTCAAACGTAAAGCGACATCTCGATTTTCTGGAAGCTTGTGAAAACACAGATTCTGCCTCCCCCACACCGATGTCTCTAATTCAGTAGGTCTGGGATGGGACTCAAGAATTTGCATTTCTAACCACTTCCCAGGAGATGCTGGCCTGAGGACTATACTTTGAGAACTACTGATGTGGTTCAGAGCTTGGGTCCCAAAGTTAGTCTGCTGAAGTTGGACATCAGGATTCTTTAATTACCAAATGTATGACGTTGGGTTAAATTATTTTACCTCTCCGAGCTCAATGTTTTAATCTGTGAAATGGCGGTCAAAAGCACCTACCTCTTAGAGTCACCGGAGAGCTTAAAGAGATAACACAAAGTGCTTAGCACCCAGTGCTTTTAACCTACAAATCACCAGTATATGGTGGCTGCTATCTCCCCCTCCTCATCATTATTATCAAGCATCTTTTTAATGTAATAAAGTAGACTTTAGGGAATTTTGTACCTTAATTCATAAGAATCATGGGAATGTGTTTTTCTGCTTTAGCATTACATATTTAGAAAGACCATGCTACAAAGTCTGCCTAAAAGAGAACAGTGTGTTCAGCCCTCTCCCTTCTGTGTGTAACTGTTGACAGTTTGTGGCTAAGTGTGTATTTCTGTCGTCTTTTGTATATACTGAATTCTTGTTGCATGATATAGAGTTGACATTTTTGGTGGTGTGTCTTTGAATGTTTTGGGGCATGAGAATAGTAAATTCAAGTGATTGCTTTGAATTTGATGAATTTTTAACACGTCTCTCTCTACTTTTTCTTCTCTTCCCCTCCTCTTATGCATTGCTAGGACCAAGTACCACTTGCCAGGAAGATTCGTGTGCCAACCAGGGGGTCTGCATGCAGCAGTGGGAAGGATTCACCTGTGACTGTTCCATGACCTCATATTCTGGAAACCAGTGCAATGATCGTGAGTACAACCTTTTCATATTTATATTTTTTCAAAGAGCTTAGAGGTTTGGAGAAACCTTAAGGGACATTATGTAAAAGGATGGCTCTTCTGAAAGATTCATGAGCAATTTTCTCCTCCAGAAACTTGGAAAACAAGGGACTAGTACTCTTATGCGAAAATCAGGGACATTTCTTGCTCAGCCATGTTAGATGTTTTCTCATTTGCTTATTCTCAGTGTTTTTTCTTTATATTAGAAAAACAAAACAATTCAGGCAATACTTTTGTTCCGAGGAGTTCAGTTTTTAATTAACTTAATCATCTGGATAACAATTTTGAGATTCCCATTTACATTGCCTAGAATTTAGAGGATATTTAAGAACGTAGCTATTTTCTCAAAAATTCTGAATTTAGAGAACTTTTTAGATCTTTCAAATGATGAAGATATTCAGAGCTCATTATGTTTTCCAATTAGAAATGTTTAAAGCATTCTCAGGGGTCTTTCAAATGTAAGGCAGAGATTTCCTCTGGCTAAATTTATTGATACATATTTGGTATATACAATTACATATGTGTATATATGTGTGTATATAGAGAGAGAGTTATTCTGTTTATTTTGTGAGTATGTTTCTATGTATATATCTGTGTATTTGGTTCATATTGGAAAAGAGCCATTTGTTGTCTTTGTCCACTACTGATGCTTCAGGCACACAGCCAATTTAGTTCTAGAAGACTGATTTCATGATGGTGATTCCAGCACTGATGGTTGACATACTTTAATTCTGTGGGAATCTATAACCTGTTTCTCCACTTCTTTCTTATGTTATTTTCCTAATGTGGACACTTTTAAAGGTGAACAAACATTTGAAATTTATGAATACTTACTGCAAAGAGATTTGTTTAAAAGCCCTGACTTCGCAGTCCTGCTGACCATCTAATTTTCTAAATGCAGCCTTTATTGTAGGAGTTTGTTTTACAATCTGAACTTAGTTGGTCTCTTGGTTTCATAAAAAAGATGCATGATGTTTTCTGAGCTAACAGTACAGCCATGTTGTAGTTTGCCTATGTGGGAGCAGGTTCCAATTACAATGCTATCTCTATTATGTGTGTGTGGTTTTCCTTGATTTCTTATTGCTCAACTTTTTCATGTGTGTAGTTGTCTCTTGTTCTGTCTTTCATTTTTCTCGTAGCTTTTTGTCTTCATATGGTCTGTCATTAAGATACACCAAGGAGAAACAGGTGGGGGACCTGTCAATGTAGAGAGAAAATCCTTTAATACTCATTGATCTAAATGTAAGCATGTCCCTCTATATCCGTAACACAAATGACACACTCTCTGCAGAAGATTTTGGCATCACAGTGCTCTTTCCAAGTATTCGGTATTTCTGAAAGGCCTGTTTCCATATTTATGATTTGGAAATACCCTTCCTCTCTGAGACAGGCAGTTATGGACTCATCCAGAGTAGCTTGGGAATTACGCTGTATGCTCTTTCTTTTCCCTTCAATTTGTCTGCATAGGATTCCATAGGAAGGCTTCCCTCTCCCCCTAAATGTTGGCATAACGCTTCTCTATTCTCACAAGTTTATTCCATATCACACATACACACCACTTCCAGTAGAAAATGGACTGCACACAGAACAGGCAGAAGGTAAGTTACTCTAACAGCGGTGAATGTGCACAGTCTTCAGAAGGTATGTATGTATTTTTCTCTCGTTGACAAGTTTTTTTCTGCCGCCCAGGCAAGGCAGTGTTTTCTGTTAAATATCAACCAGTATTCTTTCCAGCTTTCTATGATTGTTTCTGATTTTGTCAAGAGCGAATTGTGTCTCAGTCCAGAGTGAGGACTATCATGTTATCCGACTTGAACAATTTGTTGATATATAATGAAGCGAACGAGGATTGGGAAAGGTCAGCTTTCTTTTGTGGCAATAGCTTCTCAGTGTTTCAGACATCCTTCAAAATGTTTCTGAGATACCCAGGCTTAGGATAATATATTTTGGATTATATTCTGTAAATAACGCAGTTGAATTTTTGATTGTAGACGACCTCTGAGTCCAAATCTCTAAAAGAATCTGCTTGTCTGGTCCCCTCTTGGGGAGTGGACCAGGGCTTCTGTATTTAGATGACTGTATGGAAATGGGAGCAAGTGCATTTTAATTGCAGAGTGTGAGGAATATATAGAATTCAGATATACAGGATTATAGGGTATAACTTTGGCGATATATATATATATCTCATGAGGCTGTGGGTAAACTTTTAATGCAACCCAACTAAATATATCAAAATGGTGGAATAATTGTTACAATGGATGTCTCTTTATCTAATGATTGACATTTAAAGTATGTGAGGGAACATCTCTTTTGGAACTAGCATCAGAGTCATTTTTTTCCACCTAGAAAATCTGCCTTACTGCTTTACATCATAGATCATTATTGTCTCTGTCGACCTCGACCCTTAGAGTTGTAATTTGCTACTTCATCTTTCAAACATCTTTAAAATGAAGTTACCAATCTGATATTTTCTGTGACCCCTATGTTAGCAACATCTAGGTAGCTTAGCTTGCATGAGGAGGTGAGCATTAACCCTCAGCATCACTAGCAGAATTGAACAAGGCTGGTGACACATGTTTATTATTGGCAAAAGCAGTGGGGGAAATTGCAAAGAAAGGAGAAAAGATAACATAAGTGAATGGAAGAAGAAGAAGGATGCGGGAGAAGGAGTATAGAGAAGAGCCGGGTTTGAGTCTTCTATGAAAGAGCACAGAGGCCATTAACAATTGCTTTGGTATCATGCATGCCACAGGGGGCCTGCCTTTGACCTAAATAACAGAAATAGGGCATGACATTT
This sequence comes from Pteropus vampyrus, assembly GCF_000151845.1. Taxonomy (NCBI): domain Eukaryota; kingdom Metazoa; phylum Chordata; class Mammalia; order Chiroptera; family Pteropodidae; genus Pteropus; species Pteropus vampyrus. The sequence continues at coordinate 2,081,142 of NW_011888813.1, forward strand.
TAAGTGGAGTTCCATCAAGGAAATCTGGCCTTTACCCAATTCTTGGGGTAGTATATTCTGTAGAATGTTGTATATATCTAAAAATAAATTCCTTAAAATGTTTTCATAAAACCACATGAATTGGTTAGAAATTCAATCTAATGGCAAAAGACATTTTTTTGAAGGCATAGGGGAAAGGTTTGAATCTCTCATTTTCTATGAGCTGTTTCTAACAGCAGCAGATTGATCCTTAATTATTGGAAATGAAAACATCTGAATTTATTATTACACACCCAAGAATAGAAAATTGTTCAATAGGGAAATAGCTAGGCTATGAAATTTTCCAAAATAAAGTTCTTTGTTCATCATGTGTAGGAAAGCTAATTATTTCTGAGGATGACTTGCAAGTTTCTAAAAAAATGTTTGCATTTTAGTATCTTCTTCCTTTTTTCTAGCATTGGTTCTTTCATATATGACCTTTGTTTTGTTCTCTTGCCTGTTTGCCAAATTTGGCATTTGTTTGACAATTTTGAGTTGCTGTCACATTGATGTGACTTCCATGAGTAGAATTTACATTTAAGAACTATATCTCACTTAGTATGAGTAGACCAAGCCAGAATGGTTTCAACTGTATTTATTATTCTTTGCGAAAGTATGGTAGGTTGATGGAGGCAGTGGGATAAATTCCAGGTTCATTCTTAGGAAGATAGCTGCAAAGCTGACATAGTGGTTGTGAAGGTGACATGTATCTCTGTGACTGATTACCTTATATAATAGTGATTCCCTTGTGTTGGCCAGAAACAAAAATATTCTGATTGGAAACTAAAGTATAATTGATTTATTAATTGTCTTAGTTTTATGACATGACTTTTTACCATTTTATGTTATGGTAAAATCATGGAGAGTTTCCTCTAGGTGACTTGTAGGGCTGTTTACAATGGACAGAGTCATCTCAGAAACAATTTTGAGTTCATATAGGATCCAGTAAGATCTATGGAAGGACGCGCACATAACATTCTTCAAAGAAAATCTTTATTGTGAAAAATTCAAAACGGGGGCTGACTTCTCAGAAGGTGAATACTACATGAATGCCAACTTAATGACACAATACTGAGGTTGCATTTTAAGAACATCAGTGGAAACTTATAAGGGTTCTCATGGGATACATTTTTTGTATATTGGGTTCTTATTAGCATTTTAAATCAGGACTGAGATCTGGGTAGTTTCTATATGTTGTAGCCATTATATCATCAGGTAGAATCCATAATCCTTTTCCCATACTGTGTGGCAGCGCCACCCCTACTGGCAGACTATTGTTGAGTTCCTCTCTTGACTTCATGACACAGCAAGATGCACAAAATCCAACTCACTCGTGCGTGCCCACACAAATTCAAAAAAGTTGTCATTTGGGGGGATTATTTGAAAACAGCCATTCAAAACACCTTACATGTGTCTTCACCACCATGGTTCCCTTTTAGCATGTTCATGACAACTGTTTTGAGTTGCATATAATTTTCAGATCTTGTTATTGCTTCTGTGCCCTGGAGAAGCAAATGTGGAACACTCTTTGTGTGATGAGTCCTTAACACATATCTCATTCCTGGATTTAGAAATTGGGTGTTTATAATGGCTTTGTAGGGTGAATAAAAGAGAATAAGTGTGGGTACTCAGCCCACCCTCAGCAGTCAGCTACCTGTGCTGTGTTGCTAGTCATCCATTGTGGGCTACTTGTTGGAGAAATTGCTGGGTTCACACTGGCATGTGGTAATAGATGTTCTTTGCTTGCAGCAAATCAATAGCAGGTAGCTGTGGATCGTGCAGACAGTGGAGTGTGAAGCACCTTTTCAGATAGTTTTCTGCTGGAGTGGCTGTTAAACTGCACTGCTGGCTATTGATTGGCCTTTTGCTTTTGATTTATTGTGTGGGTTTATTTTTTTTAATGTAGGTTGGTATATTGATTAAATCTGTTAAAAACACATTTCCCATTCAGGCTTCAGAAAAGATAGGCAATGTATGCATTACTTAGTGTACAAACAAGGAGGCAGACATGTATGTGCTCATACTGTCTCTTCGGTTTGTATAGGTCCACGTATTATTTTATGGACTTATAATATTTGTGTAGCAGCAATTTCCAAAGATATCAGACTATAGTATGTCCATATTTTTAGTTATGTGTTTATTTCCTACCTCTGTTTTTCTGACAAATAGGCCATATTCGAGAAGTTCACTATTAAGGCAGTCGTTTGCTACTTTGAACATACTTTGTCATTTATCCATTCATTCATTCACCGGACATTTCTTATTTGAAGATATGATCATGAATAAGATACAGTCCTGTTCTTGAAGACATTACAGTCTAATGGGGGAAGACGCATATGGAAGTGCTTCAGTAGAAATATGTGCAGTATCTGGTGAGGAGTCAAAGTGGAATGATGTCACTGTCTCTGGGACTGAGACCCCCCAAGAAGAGCTTTTGCTATTAGGAAACTTTTCACTAACTCATTTGTTAGTTATTTGAAACTCATTTGAAAATTTGTAAGTACTTCCTCAACAAATATGATACAAAAGAAGGTTGGAAAGGAAAGGCAACATTCCAGTGAGCAGACAGGTAAATGGCAGTGACAGCTAACGTGCTGACTCGTTCCTTCCAGTCTTTATTCTAAGCATTTGTATGGTTCAAAATACACTCTGTTTAAAATTTATTCTGCACTTTATTTTGTTTAACATCGTATGATATACATTTTTTCAAAGGAAAAAAAATGATCAGATTTCCTAATCTCATTTAGTAGAATGTACATTCTACTAAAGAATCCCCCACGTTGAATCTATTGTCGGGTCCTGAATGTGGGCTTAATAGGGTCCAAATCTTGATTTTTCATTGAACCACTGGTGGACATTTATCTTGGAAATTTATTTGTAATGATCCAAATTTTTAAAAGGTTGATTTGTAATGTATATAAGTCATTAAGTTATAGAAGATAGCATAGTCATTAAGTGGCTTTGGAATCAAATTGCTTTCAGCCCCAATCCTAACTCTAACACTGAGAAACTGAAGTAGCCATTTAGCCTTTTGTATCTTTGGTGTAGTGTAAGGAGTGTGATAGGTAAATAGGAGTACTGATAATTTATATGATGACTAATAATGTGATGACTCTTACCAAGTCCTTATTGTATTGCTGACACTCTGCTAGGATTTTTATGAAGATGTCATCCCTTTAATCATTCCAAAGTCCCTTAAGAAATATTATACTACAGTTCTCATTTTAGCAGTGGGGAAACTGAGGTCACATAGTTAGGAAGAAGCTGAAGATTTGGACCCAGGTCTTTCTGATATGAAAGCTCACATTCTTATTAGATTAGCTACTACTTACATTATTAGAAATAATAACAGTTTAACATCTGCATTAAATACTAGACTGGAGTGCTTAAAATTCCAGGTAGGCAAGTCTTCACAGACAACCAAATTACTTAAGAATATAGGGTGGGAAAAAGGAAGCCCAGTGTTCTTCTATTATATTCTAGAATTATGGATACTTCAGATGTTTTTGTCTTAATACTCAGATGAGGCCATTTAGTTAGAATATATTTAGATATTCCAGAATTAGAAGAAGAATAGCCCCCCATACCTTCAGATATTGTGAATACTTATATTTTCATTCTCTATTGACCTATATCATCTGATTTCCATTTTCAACTTTATTGCAATTCCAGTACACACCACAAAGCATAGTGGATGAGACAGTGGATGTGGAGTAGATGGCCTGCATTGAAATCTTGACTCTGTTACTCAATAGCTATGTTAGTTAATTCCTCTGTATCTCTAAAATGTGGATATTTCAAAAGAATGTTATAAATCGAGAACATAGTTGTGAAGTTTAGGACATGGCACATAATAGCTCCTACAGAACTATTGGCTGCTCTTCGATATAGTTTTCAAAAAGTTAAAAACATGAGTCATATACAAATGTAATTTTCATAAAGTTAAAAACACAACTGTCATATAAATACAGAATGAATATGTCCCAAATTTATTTAACTCCTAAACGAGGGAAACGTGATGCTAAAATTTAAGCAGGATATTTATAGTCATTTAAAGAAATGTTAAAATACAAATTCTGATTTAACATAAAACTGGTGAACATCTACAGGGCAAAAGGCCCTGAAGGGTTGGTGGTGTTTTTACCGTCGCTCTACGAGACAAAAATCTACAGGTTAGTGAGTCATTGCACAGTCTGGGCCCCAAATTAATAGTAAATATCAATGGCAAACACAGGTACATTTTCATAGAATTAAATATTTCTTGGGTGCACATGTTAAGCAATATCCCTGTGTGACATCGAAAGGACATGTGGCTCTCTCCTAGCCCCTTGCTAAGTTTTGGATGGTTTTTATTTGAAATTGATCTATTCAATTTTAGATCTGTTTTTACCTTGAACACCTCTCTCATACACAATTACCTTTTATTTTTTAATCTCTTAACTGTGTACCAATCACTGTGCTGAATTCATTATGTCATTTTGTCATGCAGTGGTCCCTACTCCTTTTGGCACCGGGGACCAGTGCTCCTGTGAGACTCTAATGCCTGATGATCTGTGGTGGAGCTGAGGCTGTGATGCTAATGCTGGGGAGCGGCTGCAAAGACAGATGCAGTTTCTCTGGCTCACCCATTGCTCACCTCCTACTCTGTGACCCAGTTCCTAAGAGGCCATGGACCAGTATGGTCCGCGGCCGTGGGGTTGGAGACCCCTGATTGACAGAACCCTAGAAAGTAGATACTGTTATGATCCCAGTTTTACAGATGAGAGAACTGAGACACAGCGGCATCAAGCGGTTTGTTCAATGTAATTAAACTATTAGGTTGGGGGCGAAGATTCAGAGCTATGTTTGTCTGACCAAAAAGCCTGGGCTCTTGACTGCCAATGTCTTAATGCCTCAAGGAAAGCTTCTTAATGAAAACTCATCCCAACACTTAGGGATTTCAATTCTCATTAACCACAAGCTTTACAACTTTTATTGCATCAATTATACTGTAATTTCTAGAGTCTACATTCTTATTGGAGGGAGACATATTTTTCACTTTTTACTTCGTTCATTTTCAGTAAGGGCATCCTTAGGACTAGTCTGCCTGGGTAACCAGAGCAGAAGTTTCATCAGACAAATGCCATTTTGCAAGTTTGTTAGGTCAAAGAAGCAGGGGTCCAGAGGAGTCAGTGAGGCTGGGAGGAGTAGCCTGGATGCAGAGGATAAGACAGATACAAAAGAATCATTCACTAGCAGGCAGTACCAAAGGTAAAACCTGAAGTTATTTCATTGCATCTTTTTTTCTTTTTTCTATTTTTTTCTGTGTTCACAGATATTCAGTGTAGCTGAAAGGAGGTCAGGGGATGGCGTTTAAACCCAGAATCTTCTCAAAGCCAGATTAAAGGTGCTGGTACTCTTGAGAGCAGTTTACAGATGCATTTTAGCTTGTTGCTTATGGGAGTCACTCTAGCTTATATATGCCTCTGATTGCAAGAAGGACAATTTTGTACCCCAAAGCTGCTCTGCTACTGATAATAAAACACATGGAATAGCAAACATTTCAGCAAGAGCCTAGACTGCTTGTAGCTTTTGTTTTGTACAACCCTCCATGAAAATGAACTGGGACTTACAGGTCAAATGTTAATTTCTACAAATCCCGATTGACACTTGGACCTGTGGTTCAAGGGGAAATAGTCTCCACAATTCAGGATCCTGTAGCATGCCAGGGATGATTGAGTTGTTGGAATCCGTGGCTTCACTAATTTTATTTCAGCCATCTTCAGCACGCTGTATTTGCAGACCATTTTTATTGCTTATGTTTAATTATAGCCCATTTATTTCTGGTGTGCTTGGCTAGTTACTTATTGATGGTGATGGCAGTAATCCACTGAGAGCCTATTGGTTCGCAGAAGATAATTTTATATTACCTTGTTAGTCACATACAGGTACAATTTGAATGTATTTTTCAATATAGACTTGTAATTTCCTACATTTATTTTCCTCTACATTTATTTACATTTACATGCAAGACACAAAAGATGTACATGACTTTATCTTCCCTTGTGAAATAAGGCTAATAAATATAATTTAGTTTCCTTCCCTTGTTTTTCTCCTGAACATTTTTTTGGGGCGGGGGCGGGGTGGGCATTAACACACCAGTTAAGGTAAAGGACATCTCTGTCTTCTCGAGTTCCCTTCTGCCCCTTCAGTTAGTCCTCACTGCTTGATTTTGTATCAGCATACAAGAGTTTTGTCTGTTCTTGTATATATATATATATACACATATATATACACATGTATATATAAATGGGATTGCACAGTCTGTGATCTTCTGTTTCTGTTTTCTCTAGCTCCGTGGAATGTTTTTGAGATGCATCCATGCTACTGTGCATTCTAGCTGCCTTACTCTCCTGAATCTCAGCTCTGTCCCCTCATCTGAAGGAGTCCCCATGGGGCCTCCCTCCCTGCTCTGCGGAACAGAAGTTTCTCCCAAGGCAGTACACTGGGGTGATGTTAGGATTCACTTGTTTTTTTTTTTTTTTTTCTTCCTCTAGGAATCACTATCCTTCTTTGCCTGATGTCCAGGGTCTTGCAAGCTGTTGTTTCACATTCATCATCCTTTTCTTGGTTGTCTCAGGTCAATTGTAGATCCAATATCTACTTCTTTATCTAGTTTGGAAGTGGCCATCAGCCCATTTCTTTTTGCCTGTCTTCATCGTTACACCTTGAGACTGGGGCAGGGGGTGGGAGCGATGACAACATGACACATCATAAGCCACGACCTCCTTGGGTTGATTTGAATCTTCGCATCAGTCCCAGAACAGCCTTGGCAGTGTAGAATATTCTGGGACCTGTTTCTCTGTGGGAGGAAATGGTGAGAGAGGACCCTTCAACTCCAGTGATAGTCCTGATGCAGTCAAAGAGCCTTCTGCAGTCAAAGAGGCTGCACAAGCTAGTTAAATACCTGCAAATGTGCTTCTATCAAGTGTTTCTTCGTCTGAGTTTCTTTCATGAAGTCTGCATTGCTTTTTCTCCCTGATCTCTCTGATAACACTTGATTAAGCTCAGTGGGTGTGGGGATTGATTTGGCTCTTGCAGCTAGCCGTTCTTATTTTCTTTACCTAAAATTATTGTTTGTTTTCTCACCTACCCATGTCCTGTGGATCTTTGCCACCTGATTCATGTCTCTCTGTCAAATTAAATTAAGAAGTGTTTTCAAACAAAAATTTGGAGAGTTCAGGAAAGTGGAGGTCTTTCTCTGCCAGGGAGTGTTTTGGTCCTTGACTGCCCTTATTTTGATCTTCAGACTCTGATGTGCGCTTATTATTTTGATGCATGTCTGCAAAAAATGAGGGGACCTTGCATTGTTGATGCTTTTACTTTTAACAGACTTTTTTTTTTTTTTTTAAATAATTACACTCATTGTTCAAAATCTGGAAAATGCATAAAAGCACAGAGCAGGAAGAAAAAACATGTGTAATCTTACCAATTATTTATATGACCTTGTTTCAGAATATGCATGGTGCCAAGTATATAATAGATGTTCAAAATATATTTGTTAGATGAATGACTGAGCCTTGCATATTTTCAAAGTCTGAGTTGTGCAAAGATTCTAGTATTCTTTTCATGAAATAAATAGCATTTCTACCAGGACTAGGTGTTTTCTTGCCAGAAAGAATGCTTTTGGCATCTAGGAATTATAATGAGCATCCCAATATACAATTTTCTTCTTCAGATGAAAATGGAAATGTCAAGATGTTTTTGTTTCTTTTCTCTCTTGTCCTTATCCCTTCTCACAGAAAGCCTTGCCGTTTCTGAGCAGTTGTACATAGATGCATCTACACACAAAATGGTTTTGTAGTAGATTGTAGTTGGAGGGGAAAAGTCCTTATAATGTATATGGGGAAGGAGCCTCTTGGGTCCCAGTTTTTTTCTGTGGCAGCCACTTCCAAACAGATGTTGTGGTTTGTTTCACATGATGAAATTTCTGTTAATGCTCTAGTCTTCTAGAGATCTAGCAAGACTCTTCTGCTTTTAACATCATTCATCCATTTCTGCTGTGTATTAGGCTGACCGAAACTAATACTGTATGATTGAAGAACTTAGACGTACCGTATAGTGAAGAATGTAAAACGCAAAGGCTTCTTGATTTCTGTACACTCTGGGTTACGGAAGTTTGATATCTCTGCAGGAGAATTCTGCCCAAACCAGTAAACTCTTTGCAACCACTCTCGGCAGCGCTGATAGGAACTAATAGCTTCTGACTCTGGGCATCATTTCCTAGTAAATTCACTGGATGCTTTTTGTAATCGTCCTTCAACTAAATCTCAACTTGCAATTTTACCCAGATATCCTTACATGGATAAAACTAAGTAAATGTTTATATAGATAAGCATATGTGCACATGTACATACAATAAATAAATAATTTCTTTTATGATTTTTCCTAATAGTTTTGAAATTTTTTATTTTTCCAAATACCTTTGTTTCAGTGTCTTACAGAGTCGTGTGTGAACTTTTGATTGCGTTTCAGTCAGCTTGTTTTTCTCCTGAACTTTTTTTTGGGGGGGTTGGGCAAGTTACGTGTCTCTGTAATTGTAAAGACAATGTGTCGGCCTTTAAGGATATTTGGCAGAAAGCCCCTATAGCCCATCTGAATACTCAATATTCGGGGTATAATTTTATGTCTGAAAAAGGATTTAGGCAGGGGGATGTCATCTGAGATTTATTTATCTTTAAGAATAATCTTTCTTTCTCCTCTCCCTACCTAAAATTCCCATATGGCTCCCTCGTGCTGGCATTCAAGTGTATCATCTAGTTAAAGCGCACATCAGTGCCCTGGCAGCTGGGGGCCTTTGGACAAGGGCCTGCAGTCCAAACACATATCATCACATATGTCTGTTGTCCCTGACTCATAAAAAATTCTGAGAACAGAGCAAATGGAAAAGAATGTATCAAATCAAGTGAGTTTAGCCAAACAAACCCTCAATGTTGGTAGAGGCTGTTTTCCAGTCCCCACAGCACGCCACATGTATTTCCAACATCGAACTTATTTAATTTGCATTTGGATTAATTTAGCATATTTTCCTATTATACAAAGTTTAATGAACAATAAACACAGCTATAACCAAATCTCACAGCTATTTCCCAGTGTGGGGTAACATTTTGCATTTAGTTATATTTGGTTTCCTAGGTAATATTTGATTGTGGCTATATTTCCTAAAGCTGCATATCTTGTCACAGGGAATGTTTTGGTGGTAGACTCTTTAGACATAGGGCAAGGCAGGAAAGAGTGTCACATTGAAACTACTGATGCCATGTTGGTGAAAATCAACTGGGCAACATTGGATGTGTTAAAAAAAAAATTCCCCCTGCTGCCTCCCTTGGCTTTGAGCTCCCTATTTTTGGCCTCTCTGCTTTTGTTTCTGAAATCTGTCCTGTGTACTAGTTCTGGATTAATCTTCCCAGAATACCTTTTATGTCTTAAGGCCCCTCTGCTCATGAACTTTCAGCGGCCCCTCCCTTGGCGTAGTCCAAACCATACTCTTGGTTTTCATGGTCTTCAGCACTGTGCTTTTTAAAATGTCTCGTGAACCCCATTTCCTTTCATAGTCACAGATTACTCTGTCCTCTCATAAGACTAGCGTTCTTATTGTTACTAGCATATTCTGTCTCATCATGCCTTCGTGCCCATGCTGCTCTGGTTTCTGCCCCCCTGGATAGCTTCCTTCCCCTCGACCTGGCTCTTCAGATCCTGTGCAGTTTTTAGGGTCCAGCCCAAGTCTCACCCATGCCCTTGAGTTTTCTCTGCCCTCTTTAGTGCACATTGATCTCTCTCCAAAATCTCTTTGCATTTATATTCAGAACCGAGAGAAAGCATGGCTCAGCATCTAAAGGCGGTTTTTGTGGACGTGAGAGTAAAAGGTGGGTTCAAATCCTCCTGGCTCCTTTCCTTCCTAACTAATGGCCTTTGGCAATTAGTTCAACGAAACCTCACAACATGTACCTTGCAGAAACCCCAGTGTTGTTAACAGAAATTAGAAATGACAGATATAAAGCGGAGTATTGGACTTAGGAAAGAGTTTTTTTTAAGGTTCCAGGTGGCAGCTTAAGTTAAAAATGTAAACCCTCTGTTAAAGAAAAATGTCACCAATAAATAAAACAAGTAGAATTTTGAGTAAATTGATTACCACTTTTGGTGTGTATCTACCCTGTTTCCTAGAGACCCAGTTGACCTGTGTTGTGGACCATAGTTTCCTCTGGAGTAGATGTTAACTGTGTGTTGGGAGGATGTGGGTGGTAGGGTTACAGGGATTCGATTATTCAAACAGAACTGATGTTCTGTATATTCTAATTTTAAATGTAAACATATTCCTGATTATGGGTCTCTATAATTCAACCAAAAACCTGCATAGGTTTCAGAGAACCTACTAGCTTTCCTGTGAATACCTGATTTTAAAGGCAGTACTTGCACAGGCTCCTAAGAGCACACCGAGACATCCTGGTAACTTCAGACTCTCCTGTCCTGTTTTTGGTTCTTTCCTGGAATAGAGAAAAGTCACTGGCCAGTGAATCGTTGATTCTTGTCATTGAGGGAACAAAACTGCAACTTTGTAGCTTCTGTTATTACCAGAGGTCTCAATACATAACTTCTTAGGTAGCAACTCATTTTTAAATCATTCATTTACAGTAGTAAAATATAACCTAATTTAGCTTCCACTATGAACTATCTACAATAGATGATTTTACAGGCACCTCTCCTCGGTAAACACTTTAAAACTCTTTGAGTCTGGGGCTCTATCTAAGGCCAGGCCAGGCCAGGCCAAGCCAAGTTTGATATTGATATGTACTTTAACTTTGAACATAAGGCTAAGTAGTGAAGACCCATGACCAACCCATTGTTCTCTATTCCCTCTTGATAGTATAAAATCGAGAACTATGGAGTTGCTGGTTTATTATCCGAGTAGCCTAATGTGCTAATTATAGCCTGCCATGGGAAGATGGCTGCATAGTGATCTCCAGTGGAGTGGAACTGAACGAGAAGCCTTGTCCCAGTGACATTATCACATACCTGTCACCAGGAGGGCTCCGTAATTGGCTCAGCTGCTGACCACTAGGGCATTATACTAAAATCTTAATCATGGTGATTTTGATAATCAGTTCCAAGGAGCACAATGCTCTTATCTCTTTGAAACCTATGAAGCTGACAGTATTTGAGGAAAACAAATGTGATGAGTGTGACTGCTTAATGTGTCGGAGGGGGATTGGTAGAGATAGAATCCAAAAGAGAAACCTCAGCCATCTTAAGATCCAGTGCTTCTAAGAATAATTACGAAGATTTGTACTTCTCGGCTCTTTCTGTTCCTAAGAACAAGGGTTTTAAGAACTTGGTTGGAATATTTAGATGATGGAAATTTAAATTTATTTTAAATTGTACTCACATAGGAATGATTTTTCTTTTGATATGCAGTTTATTAATTAAAGAGAAGTGTGACTTATCTACATTTGAGCCTTTGTAGAGTAGAAATATGCTTATACAGTGTTTATTTCTGATGACAAATATTTGATGCCAAGCAGACCACATATGATTAAATAATTGCCATCACATGGGCATACCGATGTTTCATGTGTGTTTCCCTAAAGTGAAAAAATTCCGTTATAGCTTCAACATCTATGTCTCACTGAAACTCTGAATTTACTTTGCTGATAAAACATCCCTTGCGGTTCCCTTCAGTGAAGGAAAATTTTTTCCTAAATTTTTTATTCCTGGAATCAGAGCACAGCTCACAGTCATCATTCCATGATATCTCTCTCCTTTTAAGGTCCACGTGTCTTTTATACTCTTCTCCCATCCTCCTCACCAGCATCTGCTGACCTTTGGGATGCGAAGACCATTCTGAACCAGAGTTCCTTGCTCATAGCCTTCGTCTCACTCCATCCTTTGCGTTATCCTTGGTGACTTCGATTTTCATGTTATGGATTTTCTAATAACCTGACTTTCTCAAAATCCTGGTCATCTCACAAAGAGAATTTCCTTTGCTGTTAACTGCTTCCTAAGTTTTTGCCTCTCTCCTGCCTTATACCTCCCGACTCTACCCTTGCTCTCCATGGTCTCAAAGGTTCACTTGCTTTTATATCTTATCTGGTGTTCCTAGTCAGCAATGGGAACGACATTTCCACCGATACTCTGCGGCCCTTGCCTCACGATCTGGCCACCCACTACCCAGATTCTGAGCAGGTTTCTCTGCTGGATTTCTCAGCTGCTGCCTATGGCCAAGGAAATTCACGTACTTAGCAGTTGGTTCCACTGCAGATCCATATCCTCTTACCTTAGCAATGCCCTCAGTGCATTTCTTATTGTGCCCATCTAGGCTCTGGTCCTCAATTCTGACCATTTTCTCTCCTATTCAATGATATCCTGCTCTCTTATATGCTGGTTAACATCCACCCACTAGGAGCTAGCTGACGTAAGCCTTTCTTCCTGAATTTTGTGTTTATGTTTAAACACCTCAAATCTCTATAGCTTGGCAAATAAGACTTTCCAGAAATTTTCTCCAAACATAAGTTTTCATTTCAAGTCTTGTAGGACTCATCTTCATAAACCTGATCACCGGTGGGAAAATTCTCTTCCTCAAATGGTTCCTAAACATTCCTCTTTTTTGTCCTACCCTCCTTACCTGGTTTATCTATATATGTTCAGTGAGCTTTGTACTGAGTATTTGTGTAGAATTTACATGTTTACACAACATGCTTACCTATGTATGATTTTTTCAAAATTTGGATCAGAACTATGTGATTATTTTTTCCTTGTACATTGCTTAGCATAGTACCAGTTTTGGAAATAGAGTGGTTTCTCCCCTCTTTTTCCTTTCAGTAAATCTCTCTCCATCATAGTGCCTATTGCACAAGTATTTGTAAGTTATTCTGGGTCACTATTCACTGTGAAGTCTGTGGAGTGTGTATAATGTTGTATTTATCTTTATAATCCTGATATTATATGTAGAACCCGACAGATTATAGATGTTCAATCAACTTTTGATGAACAAATAAAACATTAGGTACTCGTTAAGGGTAATGATGATAACTAAAAGCTTACTTTGGGAGTATTTATTGTAGATGAAATTACTGTCATGGGTTGTACAAGGCATAACACCATTACTTTATGAAACAGATTATTATACATAATTTATTTTTTCATTTATAAATAAATACCTTAAATATCTCTCATTTTGCATATAAAAAATAGGGCTCAAAAGGAAGTATTGTCTTTTCAAGTTTGCACAGCCAATGAGTAGCATAGTGTAAGAATCAGGAGTCCTGACTATTGGTTCACTAGCCAACGATCCTAAGCCAATGTTTTCTAAACAGTGTTTTGTGCAATATCGTGTCCACTAGTTCTCATTCGTCTTTACACATAGTGACTGAGACTGAAGTAAAGGGTCAGGGAGTAGTGGGCAGAGGTAACAGGTTTCCAGTGGCGTACAGAAGAGACATGTTGGAGGAAGTCTGTATGGACGTGGAAAGGCAAATTCATGGCCCTCCTGTAAAACTTTCTGTGTTGTATCCTGAAGAGAGAAAACAACTTACTGTGCGTGCTAAGTTACTTGTAAGGAAATAATTTTGTTGCCACGGATGACTTCACATTTAAATATGAAGTCTTTTTTTTTTGAAACTTCACTGGAACTAAGCCCATTTCAAGGTAGTCTACATAGCCAGAGTATCTCCATTTACCTTTTTTACAGAGTTCAATGTATTCATTTCTCTTTCATTAGAATCTAGGCCGGGTTCTGCTCAGGCGCAGTGTTACCAAGAAAGAACAAAGTGAGTAAGGGCAAGGTGTCAGCAAAGTCAGGGATCATTTGGGGAATAGGTTTAGTTGAAGGATGGGGAGGCCGAAGGATGGTGAGGAGCGACCTAAAGGAGGTCCTGGTTGTCAGGGTCTGCAGGCAGGAGATTTTGGAGGAAAAAGACCAATGGAAGTTTTCAAGTAAGTATGTGATATATATGCCTTGAAGGTATTTATTTATAAATGAAAAAAGCAATAAATTGTGTACAAAATAATAATAATCTATTTCATAAAGTAATGGGTTTGTGCTTTGTACAACCCATGGTAGCTAGGTCTTAGAAGAGCCCCCTGGCAGACTGTGAGGGGTGAGTTGAAAGGAGACAGTAAGCCCTGTGAAAAGAGACATCAAAAACAAAACAAAATAAAACAAAACAAAAACAAAAAGAAAGAGAAAAAGAAAAAGAAAGCAGACACTGCATCCATTTGTTTGTTACTGAATAACCAGACCCTTCTACAGTGTCTGATACACAGTGGAGATCTGATGAATATATTTTAGAAGAATGAATGAAAGCAAGAAAGCCATTCTTAGGAAGCATTTGTAATAGGGTAAATTGCAAAAACAAAAAACAAACAAACAAAAAACCGTTAGCTAGACTGTTGCCTGTGAGAATTTTAGGGTTAGTCTCAACTTGACTATAAACTGCGTGGAGGCAGATAAAATCAATTATAATATTCAAAGAACTGGTAAAGTGGCAAACACTTAAGAAATCTCCATTTGTAATTTTATAAGCTTTGATTATTATTTCTTGTAGCCTTAACTTTGTTTTTGGGTTTTACAATTATAGATTTTTTTAAGTTAAAACAATTCACTTCTTATATTAAAATCTCTTTATTACTCAGTACATAGTATTTTAGATATATATTAAAGAAGGGTTTATTGCATGATTTCCAATGGAATGAACCGTTAATGGCCTCTCATTAAATTATACTTTTAATATTCTTAGTTGTGTGTGGCTAGGAACAAGTTCATTCCAAGTTCATCGTTTTCCCTGATGTGGGTGAAATTGCGGTCAGCTACGTTCTGCTACTGCTCCCAGGCTTCTAGTTGATAGAACTACCAAGAGTTCCCTTATTCTTCCTCTCTCAGAATCCTCCTCAATCTCCCTACTGCTAAGCTGAAACACTTGAAGCATTCAGAACTCTAATTTCCTGCCTCAGTTTGAAATGTGTACAATTTCTCCTTTTTAAAAAGGACAGATTCTGAATATTTACAGTGTGTAGATAACTTCCCCTTCAACAGAAGAATCTTTTGATAGAGTTAAAAAAAAAACATACAGAATTATGATCAAAAAAGGTTCGTGCAGCAAAGACATGAAGAGCATCAAATATTTTAGATTTTATTTTATTTATTTTATTTTACTTTTTGCACAATTTGACGTTAGAATTATCAAGGCATCTGTAATGCATACCAATGTACTGTATTCTCCCAGTTTTGTTTAGGTCATGCACATTATAAAATGGAGCTCCATTTCTTCACTACATAGTCACTTCCTATATTGCTTCCAGTTGAATGCCTTTTCTGTCAACTGTTAATATTGAGACTCTTCAAAGTGTGATGCCGGGTAAAATTCAGCCACATTCCATGCTTAGAATTAATTACCTCTCAAAGAGAAGCTTTGGGATTTTTTTTAAAGGACAACAAAAAACAAAGCAAATCGGATTAAATGGTAGAAACTGATAAATCATGAGCACATACTACTCCTGAGAAGATGGGTTCA
>NW_011888813.1:2096754-2101563 GCF_000151845.1 Pteropus vampyrus
TTTTTGCACAATTTGACGTTAGAATTATCAAGGCATCTGTAATGCATACCAATGTACTGTATTCTCCCAGTTTTGTTTAGGTCATGCACATTATAAAATGGAGCTCCATTTCTTCACTACATAGTCACTTCCTATATTGCTTCCAGTTGAATGCCTTTTCTGTCAACTGTTAATATTGAGACTCTTCAAAGTGTGATGCTGGGTAAAATTCAGCCACATTCCATGCTTAGAATTAATTACCTCTCAAAGAGAAGCTTTGGGATTTTTTTTAAAGGACAACAAAAAACAAAGCAAATCGGATTAAATGGTAGAAACTGATAAATCATGAGCACATACTACTCCTGAGAAGATGGGTTCAAGGTCGGCTATTTTTTGCCTCTGTCTTAATCCTATGATTTTCTGGTTCCTTGGCTTAGAAAGTTTAGGCTCTGTCTAGTTGCTAAAGCAGGACAACCCAAGGTTACCCGGATTCTCTTTGATTTTATTTTACTATTTGGAAATAAACCTTACCACTGTTCTGTAAATTATCTAGATGGCCACAAAAAAAAAGGGTTATTCAATATTTGGGAGGCTCACAATAGACATGGTCTCCCTTTGAGAAATTAGAGAATTATTCCAAAGACTCAACACCATTAAACCTTGTCACCTAAAACTCATTTTTGAAGAAAAGGCAACAGAAGAGCTTTTTTTTTTAAAGCCCAATTTAATTGTAAAATTATGAAAAAATTTAGGCACATGGAAAATATAGGAAATATTCAACACCCTGTACCCACCATCCTTATTAACAAGTGTTAGCGTTTTGCTATAATTTCTGAAGACTGTAATTTTTCATTTTTTAAAAAAGACTTCATGTTTTCATTAATGATTGAACACATGCAAATAATATTTATATGTTAATGTGTATAAAATATAAAAATAACAAAACAAGTACTCATGTACCTACAAACAACTTAAGAATTATATGCTCCTTTTCTTAAAAAAATAATTTATAATTACTGTGGGCTTACCACTTCAAGCCGCCCTGCCTTCACCAATGATGTAGAAAGGGAAACGCCTGGGGTTTACATTCTGATGATTGTATTGAATCTGCTTTTTTTCCTATTGCTCTTCAAATTAGATGGTATGAGTAGTGATGTCTGCTGGAAAGAGATTTTAGGACCTAACCATTGCTGTCCTATTCTGTTCAGGTCTTCTGTGTTCCCTAACTTTCCATCCAGGTTATTCCTAGAAAAGCACATCTTTAAATATGTATTAAGCATAAATGCTTTAAGGGCTTATCAAGTATTGGTTTACACTCTTCATAAGACCCAGGGAAAAACCGTCAATATCTAGAAGGGCATTCTTTTTAGCGATACTGGTTTTGAGAGTCACATGGACAGATAAATAGGTTCCAGAAAAGAGAAATGGGAATCTCATATGTAAATCCAGATTGAAAATTTAGCCAAAGGAATATTGAAAACCAGGAGATTCTCCTTGGTTGTATTTACTGAAAGTCCAGGGACAAAGCTGAATCGTTTACCACTGGTGCCAGTGGTTCAGAGTTAACATGATGCTAAACCCCAGGGGACTCCTTACTCTATGCACGATTAAATCCAGTTGTCAGGTTTAGACAGGAGAGAGCCCTTTTTTTTCCTCAAGAAGCCTATAGGGAGGTGCTTTGTGGGGGAGGTTACTTATTTTCCAGAACACAGAACAAGGATCATCCATCATGATCAAATGGGAGTATTTCATATCATCCATCTCCAGTTAGGATAGCAGTAAAAATTCTATTTTTTTTTTTTTTTACTGCTGTGATCAAGAATAATCTTAAAAATAGGAAAAACAACAACAACAACAAAACAACAACAACAGAAAGAATAGTCCGAGGTTATTAGAAAAAAAAACAAAACAGAAAACACAGAAAGAGAGAAAGGGAGATTTTTCTGTTTCTGTTTCTCTTTTTCTCCTCCATGAATAATTTCTGCAGACAGGTGACCAATTCAGCCATCTGTCTCTTTGTTATAAATGTCTGTGGTGAGTTCACTTCCTTCTACCTTGAGCTTATAGGAAAGCTTCTTTTGCAAGAGAATGATGTAAGCCAGCAAATAACATGAGACTGTAAGATGTTCCTGTGTTGTCACCTTTTCTTTTGCAGATAATGGAAAATGACTTTCTTTCACTAACTGAAATATACAGATTTCTTAAGGTCACTGATACATATACATCATTGGAAAAAAATAAAACTATTCTCAGTATTGGACAGTTTGAAAAACAAAAAGTAGGTCTTCAAAATTTATATTAGCTCCTTCTACAATTCATTTAACTAGATCCATTTATATGTTTCTTTTTTTTCTTTTGTTGTAGTAGATATCTTGATTGGTTCCAGGTAGTAGCTACATTCAATCAGGGAAACAAATTTGGAAAGCACATCGGCTATGGATTTGGGCACGGTGACTTGGGAATACTCTTGTCCTCTCATTCATCTCAGTTCAGAGGTGAATTTTGTGCCATAAAATCAGTCAAACACCCACCCAACCACCTAACCGACCATGCAACCAACTGCTGTTTGGATCGTGTCTCCACATCACAGATTCTGTCCTTGCAGGAGTTTATTCAACACCCATAGAGGTATAACTCATCCCTAGATCGAGAACAAAATTATAAAGGTCGTTGATTGAAATATATTAGGAGACTAAGGTATTTATAGTCTAAAAAGGGAAAGTATATTGACCTTAGTGAAATTCTATTTCATGTATTTTATTTCTATCTTTGAAACAATTAGGTAGAAATTAGAATAAGTTAATAAATAGAATAATAGAACTTAAAAAAATATTTTTGGAATGTTTTCTAATTTTAGATGTTATGCTGGGTTATTTATATTCCTTTGTTCGATTTTTATAAGTCTTTCAAGTAAATATTATCATTATCCCAGCAAGTAGATATTATTATTACTACTCCCATTTGTAACAGTGAAGGAAAGAGTTCAGATATCTAGCTTACAAGCCACAGAACTAGGAAGTAGGTAGCTGGGGTTCAAGGCCAGCCTTGTCTGTTAGGAGCTCATGTTCTTAAAGTTCATGCCATGTCGTTTTTCCATATGCTGTGGCACCAAATAGAATTGCGACCTTACCACCTTCCCAGGGAGGGATCAGACAAAGTCCAGAGAAGATATGGATGGCCAGGAACTCTAGTCATGGCGATACCACTTGCTATTAGAGGATACTTGGCAAACACCATCACACACAGATGGTGTGCAACCCACACATCTCTATTTACGTAAGGCCCCGAGTGTTTGTGTTAACAGGTTTAGGAGATAATAAAAGAAGTTGTTGTTTGTTCTATCTTTTTAAGTCTGCAATTAATTTTTAGCATAAATTTAAAAGGAGAATTTGTAAATTCACTAGACACTGAGAGACTGGTGATCCAAGAAAACATTTGTCTGTTGGGTTTAAAAGGAGAATCTGTGCAAATGAAGTTGTTTTCCATTTTTCCCACTAGGTGGTGCTTTGGTCTCATTGGTCAAATTTAATGAGGTTTTTTTTTGTTGTTGTTGTTGTTGTTGTTTGTTTTTTGTTTTTTGTTTTTTGTTTTTCCCTTCCCCTCTGTTTAAAGCTGTTGGTCCAGGAAAAAGCCCAACTCAAGGCTGATTAAGAGGACTATGGCTGTTAGGTTTGTTCATTTTGGGTCTTCTCCATCATTATCACTATTTCTTACCAAGATAATTAAACCCATTTGAACCCATTTTCAACCTTTTTTGCAATAAATTATACTCACTTATTTTGGAAAAGAACATCAGTAGTTGGAACGAGCTCAGTTATCTCATTGGCATATTATCTCAACAGGCTACACTTGTAATGAATCTTTCCTCCTACAAAGTGGAGAAAGTCATGATAAATGACTGAAATTGTTCAGTTGAGTTGGTTTTGGGGTGTCCACTTGTAAAGCACGTGGCTATGGGACATATACACAGACCAATATGTGATTTTTTTTCTTTAAATTTTAGTATTAGTGGAAACTAAAGTGGAGGAAACAATAATTTAAACAAGTTGACATCAAAGAAGACTGGAGAAAATACATAGCATTATTACAAATTCAGTAAAACTAATTAATCATTATGCTTATATATACCAAATTCACTAATTTTCATTAACATGCAAGGACTTTATTTGTTGACTTGTTGACAAATGAAACATTCCTGCCATCAAAGAATAATTTTCTGAGACTAAAATATAAGATAAGAGCAGGTGATACAAACGGAAAATTTTTGCAAATGGCTTGGCTATGAGATAATATTTATCTGTTTACTTCCAAATATCTGCTACGTACCAAACAAGGTGGTAGGCACTGAAGATATGAAATAAATACTCATCCCTAAAGGAGTCTGAAGTCTAGTGAGAAAGCTATAGAGATGGCTGAAAGATAGTATGTTCAGTGACTGGTGGTGCCAATCACAGGTTACCAATAGAAAGTCAGGTGGCCTGGAAGAACACTGGATGGGCATGTAGTTAAGAAATTGAGTCTGGAAGGAGGACTATACTGGCAAGAGAAGGAAGGGGAGAGGTAGGCAGAGGGAGCAGAATGTAAAAAAGCTTGAGATTCTTGGTGAGTGTGGGGAATTACAAGAGTTTGGTAACCTGGAGCATAATGTTTGTTGGGAGAGTAGGCAGAGTCAGGATTAGGGAGACTTTGAATACTGAGTGTGAGCTGTTTTTCTAAAAGCTATAGAAGAGCCTTTGAAGATTATGTGCTCTCCACATAACCCTGTAAGAAAGGTAGGCCATTCACCCTTATTTTGCAGAAGGCACAGAGAATCCCAGAGAGCAGGTGAGT
>NW_011888813.1:2102518-2111287 GCF_000151845.1 Pteropus vampyrus
ATAAGGAAATGGTTCTTGCTATAGGACTTCATTTACTGGTGCTGGACTACAGTGCTTAAATGTGCTCCTGCAGCTGGCATCACATGGCAAAGTCACACCCCTTTGGATAAAGGGTACCCACAAGTGGGTCCCCTCCCTGGTGGCTGGGTCTGGTCTAAAGGGGCAGTCGTTTTTTGGCTGCCAGTGATTTTCCAAAGCAAATGTCTTTCTCTTTTGCTCCTCATCCATGCCCCCTTGTGCCCTTTTGCTCTTTCTGGAAACAAAAGCCTGACTAATGCAGCAGCCATAAGCCAAGGGAGCTTGGTCTGAAGTGGCAAGGGCTGAATACAAGCAGCTTTGTGCCAAGGCGAGGAAATCTGTGCATCATTACACACTCAGGACCTCTGAATCCACGTTGGTTCACACCTATATTACACTGGATCATCTTTATCTTTACTTCTGACTCATACCTGTTTTGGTTTTGGTTTAAAGATCTTATCTCCCTAAAATCTGCCTTGGGTCTCAGGCTCTTTCGGCAGTGAAGCATAATTTCCAGGATCGAAAATCTTGTGCAAGGGAAATAGTTTTAGATTTGGGAAACGTCTTACAATAGATGGCTAGTGAGGGTGCCTGCAAATTTAAAATACATTCAACAAATATTTTCGGCCACCTACTTTACAGCAAGAGTGTGCTAGAGACAGGGCCAGTATAGTGAAAATGCTAGACACAGTGTTCGTTCTAGTAGGGGCTGAAATCAGGTGCATACATCTTATCTCACTCTCTAGGTTGTCATTTCAAGGATTATGTATCTTTTCCAATAACTTAACATCTAGCTTATTTGCTTTTAGTGGTAGAGACATAACAGATAAATAAACACATAGCATATAATGGAGATAGTGATAAATGTTATAAAGACAAATAAAGCAAGGTAAGGAAAGAATGAACAAGGGAAGGATAATGTGGTTGAGGAAGACTTCTGTGATGAAAGGATGTTTGAGTAGAAATTGCATGAAGTGAGGGAGAGCACCGGGCCTGTGCTCTACAGGAAGCAGTGATAGATACAGGGAAGGTCAGAAAGGTATAGAACTAAAGCATCCCAGCGATACAGAACAACAGAGTAGACTTTCACCAATAAAGACATAATCCTCAGTTTCAAATTCTCGGTGTCAGTATCCTGTCTTCTTGAGAGGTCTAGGAAGATCACTGCCGAGAATGCGTCCTTGGTCTGACAAGCCGGAGAGCAGGAGCAATGCCGGTGGAACGCTGCGAGTGGATAGGATGTCGTGAAGCGAAGTAATGAGGGAAGACGAAACCGGGCAGCAGCCAGAGGGTGAAATCGCTCAAGGAAAGATGATAGTTTAATCCGAAAGATTCGGTTATGGATCTAAGTAGAGGGAAAAGAGAGAACTGAAAATTTAGGAGAGAGGTGATGACTGATAGAGCATGGTCTTGGAGGAAGCAGGAGCTGATGAAAGGACGATGTGGTCCGAGGAGCAGTGCCACACGCAGAGCAAAGAGACAAAGGCTGGATATGGTGAAGGCTAGAGATGACTTCAAGTTTCTTAATGAAGTATACTGAGGGTGCTAGGTGGTGAGCTTGAGAAGAGGGGTGGAGAGTTGAGTGAGGTAAGTGGGAGAGGAAACCCATCAAGGAGCATTTAAAAACAAAGTTTGTCGTTGTTGATCTTGAGTGAAATAAGCCATTTAATTTCTTTAGTACACAAGGGCATCACCATAGAAACAACCTCTAACCACATTCTCTGGGTTTTCTGCATAAATACATCGATGAAACAAATTCTCTTTAAAAAATACACTCTACAGACACATACACGCATGCACCTCTCTACATCCTTGTCAGTTCATAACCAATTGAACATATGGTGAATATTCTTTAAAATCCAATTTTGGAGTCTTAGAGTTTTTTGTTTTTTGTTTTTTGTTTTTTTTTTAAATACCGAGTTTATGATTTAGGTATGTGATCTTTACATCGTGCTATTTAATAGGGTGAATTTTAGATTCAGGCCATATCACAGTGGAGCTTAATTGTAGTCACAGAATGTGGTTGGTAACTTTTGTAGACATATGATCGCTGTGACCAGGGACTGTCCTGGACACTTGATATATGTATCATCCCATTTAAAATTCTTAACAACCACACTGTAAGCTCCGGGATATTAAAGAATTTGGTCAACTTGTTAAGGGGCATTTTTAGGTTGTAAACGCAGGTCTTTCTGACCCAAACCACTGTCTTGTCACCTAGTTACAGCCAAAGATCGAAGAATAGTCTTTAGTTTTGATACTGAAGATGCTCTTCAGCTCACGCTGTCTTGAATTTCCTGTGCAGTGGAGGGAGAGTAGAAAGTGCATTTTAATAAGCTCCAATTAAATTAATTTCATTTTACTTCTTTTGATGTATGGTCTCTTCAAAATATCCAATTCTACTGATGTTTATTGAGTGCCTCTATTCACTTGGAAAGTACCAGGCACTTCAGGGGATCTATGGATGAGAGCGATTCAGTCCATGCTTCAAGAGCTTACAATCTAGTGGAGAGGACAGGAGTGCGTAATTTGCTTTAATACTAGATTGGATGTGATAAGTGCCATAAGAGGTGGCACAAACAATGGGTTCTTAATTCAGAAATGCACGGTTATGTGAATAATTAGAAAATTGGCGCAGTAGTGCCTAAACACTGGAAGCATTGCACAATAAAACTCTCTGAAAGAGCATTTTAAACACGATTGTCCATTTATTTGAATCTGGGCCACAGAACAGTGGAGAATGTACATATGGTGATGAGGTCATCTGCTAGGCTGTGAAGGTGGGTAACATCAGCCCAGTTTGTGCTGTAGGGATAGGGGATTTAAGACTCTGGGGCAAGGTGGCAAAGTCGCAACAATCCCAGTGGTGGCGTATGGGCTGGTCCTGTTCTTGGTTCTTTATGTGTTTTGTCAGTGAACAGCTGTTCATGACATTGAACTGCGGCTATGCAAAGATATATATTATGTGAAATTTAGTTTTTAATTTTTCTTTTAGAGTACATTTTTGAAGTCGAGGAAGCCGAACTTCAGAAATAACTGTGAACCCAGAGTAGGTCAAATCCTGCATATTCTGAGTAAACAGTCTTTTAATACATTTTCTTAGTAGTTGAAAGTAGGACACTAGAAACTGCCATACAATTCCTTTTTCTGATTTACTGTAAGGTTTTAGAAGAAAGAAATCAAAGCTAAAGAACAGGAATTAGTACCGTGCACCATGTACAGATAGGAATTTAATACACGCTTTCTGATTCTTCACTTATTGGTCATTTATGTGTGTTAGGTACTGTAATAATCACTTCTGAAATGCACAGCTGAAATAAACCTTGCTTCTGTCTTCTGAGAGTTTACATCTAGACGGAAAGTTTGGGGCAATGGTCCCTCAGTAGGTCATTAGTACAATATCTACTGCTATATTGTAGGGAACACGCATCTCACTGCTGGAGTCATTATTCCATAACTTCCCTAGCACTCCATACTATCACTGTGAGGATGTTTGTCTCCATATTTTTCTGAACAATTTGTTTGCCACACTCCCCTGCTGCAGTCAGTCAGTGCCCCCCTGATGGATTGGCTGAAGCTGCATTTGGTGTTGCTTGGATGAGGTGATGGATGTTTCTCTCTCCTCTCCGGCTGCTTGGAGCCAGAATACAGAAGTGCTGGTTAAAAGGTGATTAATCTTCCCTAATGGTACTATGTGCTGAAAACAGGATTTTGGCCACCATGTCTTCATTAGCCTCGATCAGAGTCCACATTACCTCAGATTAGGTAATCGGTGATTTGTTATAAAGCAGAGGGTAGAGGCCTTTTGAGCAAGTGTCAACTGCATGAAGTCTATCGGGAAAGGAAAAATTATGGCGTCCCAGTTGCCAAGAATCCCTAGGGAAATAATTAAAGCTGGAGTGTGGTCCCAGGCACCTCTCCTGCCGAGCACTCCAGTTGATGGAGAACAACAGCAGGTGACAACAGTCTGGGTGGACACCCAGCGACAGACGTAACCCTTCTTTGCTTCCTAGATGATACTGTCTGACTCCAGGGACTGAAACCATTTGGGGAATGTCCTTTTCTGAAAGCGGAGGACAGATTCTTAGTATCTCTGGGAGTTAGGTATATTTCTTTAAAGAGGAGTTCAGACCTTACTCTGTGCCCAGTGATATTCAGGATACGGGGAAGATGGGCGTGAGCACAACAGAGCATGTGAAGCTCTCATGAGTGGGGGAGACAGATAATAAACATATACCATATAATGAAAAGTAAGCATTTTGAAGAAAAATAGATTGAGTAAGGAGAGAGAAAACGGGCCAAGTGGTGGTCAGGGAAGATGTTTCTGGGAAGACACAGTAGATTAGAGAATAGGTAAAGTGAGGGATGCCCAGGGTTGTGGGAAAAGCCTTCCAAGGCAGAGAGGATGACCAGTGCACGGTTCATCCTTCAGGCGGTCTGTGTTTATTGTATTTTGTTTTGTTATCTTTATTTTTAGCACCTATCATTCAATATATGATTCAATGTATACAGGTAATGTTAAATGAGCCAAAATAGTTAAATCCCTAGCACATTACTGGTGTACGAAAAAATGTGAGTTTCTTCCTCTCCATTTGCAGCTCAAGGAGATAACTCAAGATGCATTTCCATACGTGGAGAATTGTTGCCATTTACTGTCTAAATATCACCTCCTGTAACTTTTTTTTTTCTTTAAAAATTTTGATGCTGTGACAGTGCAAACAGCATTTATTTTATTGCTCGACTTCACATGGGCACATACATAGTTAATTTTTAAAAACCATTTATACGGATGTTATTGATAAAGCTCATGTAACAACTAGAGTAATAACAAAAAAAAAAGTGAACTCTGGAGTCATATTGGCTTGTTATCAAATACATGGCCTCATGGCCATGTGGTCTTAAGTAAGTTCCTTATTTTTCTAAGATGGGTTTCCTCATCTAAACATATGAGTTAGTAATGCTTGCCTCTTTGAGTTATTGTGATGAATAAAACAGGTAAAACTCACAGCCTATGATATGGCACATAGAAGGTACTCAGTAAATGTCCATCCCTTTTCTATATTCCTATCTGAGGCCCCAGTTGGTATGGAGAAAAATTCAAAATATTTTTAAAAAAATATCAAGAATTGAGTCAAGGAAGGTAATATTTTCTACTAGCTAGTTACCATAAACTCTTTCAGTAGGGAAAAGTATTTCCCCAGTAGCAGAACTATAAAAGTGTTTGAGATTTATTTATCTTGTAATTAAGAGGGGAGAGGAAATCTTCTCTGACAGTAAAGGTGTTGACCCGTGGATACTGAGGTATGTGAAAATAACTCACATCTCAGGTGTTTAATGAAGATCAATAACAATTTGTGGGCCCATCAGCCATATAGTTCCATCACCTCAAATCACACACAGGAGCCCTGCTTCTGAAAAGTGACACTTGGTGGGAGGAAATGGCAGAGCGATAACCAATTAGCAAGATTTGCAAAAGAGGCCCATGTGCAAGAATCATGTGTGATCTCAGGAGAAAAAAAATATAGGTATAGATATATATTACAGAGCACATTCTTAACCCATCTGCTTCCTATTCTCTACAAAAGCAGAACAAAATTTTCCATGTACTTTATTGAAGTTCTTAGAAAAAACTTTATGGTACAGCAACCTGTATGTGTATATTTTTTAACTAAAAACTTTGCACTCATGCATGCATGCATGCATCCATCCATATCTCTCTCTCTCTCTCTCTCTCTCTCTCTCTCTCGTATTGAAAAGCCATAGAGTTTTCTTTGTCAATTGATAAAAGAAAAAGCAAAACTCTGCCAGATGTTGGGAGGAATAGTAACCAAGTGATTCAATAAGCATTCTCCTATGGGGACATGGACTCTCTCGGTCAATGTCACACAATGAAATAGTCCCAGACTCATCCAGCAGTGAGTTATTCCATCTGGTTGTGGCAATTAGGAGCTGAAGATGACGGGAAGTTAAATGACTATCTCTATGTAACAAAGCAAAACAGAAAAGGGAACAGCTGGGGGACTGGATGGCTTGGGGATGCAGAATTGGATTTAGAATAAAGACTCTGTTACCTCCAGTTGCTGGTTATAATGCCAGTGCAGGTTAATATGAATTGAAGGTTGCTGCTGTGTGATAGCCATTAGCTGTCATTTGCCTGAAATACAACCATAGTCTATATAGTACATTGTGCATCTAGGTTTCTAGAACACAATGTCCTTTTTAGTGAAGGTTCAAGCCACCAGATTAATTGTGTAGCCAGGGGGTCAGGCATGAGAATCACAGGGTCATAGAACTTTAGCTCTGGAAAGGATGTTGCTGTCATGTCCAGTCTGTGAACTCCCTGAAGTTGTTTGTGTCATTTCTTTGCACGTGCTTTGTTCTAAGGAAAAGAATGCATAGCTTCTATCAAATCCCAAGGAAGGTGTGGGTTCACCAGCCCTCCTCCATTCTCCCTCCAAATGTTAAGAACGTGATTTGGACCTTGTCTTTGGAGTTGGGCGGACTTGAAAGTAAGTTTTTGTCTTGCTACCTACTCTGTGTAACCTTGGGGAAGTCACTTAACTCTGTAAGACTTATTTTTCTAATTTATGCAATAAGGATGATAATATCTACCTCATAGAGTTTTTATGAAGAAAATTTGAGATGACATATGTAAAATATTTACTATAACATATCGTGTCCAGTAAATGTTAGTAATAATAACATTAATAGTTGTTATTATTATTAATTATTAATAAAAATATTGAGCCCCAGGAATGTTGAGATATACCCAAGATTAGAAACAGGACCAGAATCCTGGTATCTAATTCACTAGTTTGGCCATTGGAAAACACGATGATCATTCTCTCTTTTGTTCTTCCCTTCATGTCTTGGCAAGGCTAGGCAGGTAACATAAGGTGCTGAAATCAAATGATTAGTTCTACCATTGCAGGGCCAAATCATCTACTTCTTCATTTTGGAGCTTTTTTCTCAATATTCTTTAAACGTCTTATCTAAACCGGAGTCTGCAAAGAGAAATCACAAAGAGCAAGGAGGTCACACTTCGATTTTGTGGCTTCCTCCACCCACCTTGCCCAGGAACAAACTGTGAGGAGCAAGGTCGGAAGTCTGAGTCCTCATTAGTGAGCGAGGGGAGGTCTCTGTGAGAAGCCGCTCTGGTGGGCAGAGACAGTGGGTCTAACAAAAGGGATGACAGATTAGGAACTGTCTGGTGGCTAATGTGCTGTTTACTGCAGTATAAATGACTGGTGTTTGGGAAATGACAGATGGGAGAGAGAGCACAAGTACGGACTTAAATGATTTCCAGGTTTCTCTAGTGGAGGAGCGTCATGGTTGGCTGAGAAGTTGACTAGCGGGGGGAGTCATTGGTGGGACTTACAAGGGAATGAGAAGTACATGGAGAAGACTTTTCAATTAGATGCATTGACCAGAAGCTGCCAAAGCTTTTGTGTCATATATGGAAGGTCCTGTGAAGGGGTCCAGTCTCTTGCTCTTTTCTCACTGCCACATCCACTCCAATGGAACTCTGGTTCCAGGCTAAGTATAGCTCTCTCCCCAGAGAGAAAACATGGGGGCAGGTTCAGCCAACCTGGGAGATTCCTAGGGAAGGATGACATAGGAAAAAAGAATAATAAATATGTCAGAAAGACAACAAGAAAGCAAAAGAGCAGGGACGTAAGAAAGTGGATGGAAGGAAGGGAGGAGAAGAGGAAGGAGGGATGGAGGGAAAGAGGGAGGGGAATGAAGGAGGGAAGGAGAGAGGAAGGGATGGAGTAGGGAATCTAGCATGTCAGTTATTCTACATCTGACATATTTCAACTGAGTGAATTTGTGATGGTCTGACTTGTCCTAGGGGACCATAAGAAGCTTCCAGTTAATTTGTAGCTATTGTAAACATCTAGCATCCATTTGCTTAGTTTCAACAATAATAATAATGATTATGATAACATAAGGCAGGCTGTCAGACTTAATGTTAGCAGACACATCACCATTGTAACTTGTATTTGCCTTCTGCTTTGTGAGAAGTTCCATGTTCTCACATTCATTTTTTTCCCAACGAGTATGAAGAAAGTATCTATTTTGTGCCATTTCTTAGTGAATAGACAAAAACAGATGAATTAGAACAAACAATATATATGATCCATCAGAAAATAAAAAGAGATGACAGACGATGTGATGGTAACTAAATTGGTGTACAGGGATAGAGAGTGGTAGGATGGGGGAAGCACATCTGCTATGTTAACCCAGATGTTTAGACAGACATCTCTGAGGAAGTGACTTGTGAGCAGGGCCTACGTGAAAGGAATGATCAACCTTCGTAGATTTCTAGGGAGGAGCATTCTAGCTGAAGGGAATAGCAAGTGCAAAGGCCCTGAGGTGAGAGTAATGTGTAAGAGGGATGTTGAGGCTGCGTCTGGACAGAAGAAAGCAAATGAGAAAATAGGAAATGAGATTAGAAAGGTGGATGGTTGTCAGGCAATGTAGGACCTTTTAGGATAGTTAAGTTAATAGACTGTTTCCAAAAAGGCAGTAAAATAATGTGATATTTATTTTAAAGTATGGCTCTGGCCGCTGTGTGGAAAATAAAGGTGGAAATCATAGGGAAAGTAGGGAAACTTATTGGAGGGTAATTGAGTAGCAGGCAGGTGACTTGGTCTAAGATGGTAGTTTTGGATTTAGGGTGTATTTTAAAGTTAGATCCAATAGAATTTGTTTATGGATTGGATGTGAAGGGTGAAAGAAATAGAGTTT
>NW_011888813.1:2112187-2121329 GCF_000151845.1 Pteropus vampyrus
TGGGACTTGGACATGCAAATTCCCGATTCTGTTTCAGAGATGACAAATTCCAGTTTACAGATGGATGGAAAGGATTTTCTCCTTGTGAGAATGCACCACAGGGCCAGGTCCTTCAACAGCCACACTGTTGACATTTTGGACTGGATGATTCTGTTTTTGGAGTGGTGTGTGTGTGTCGGGGGTGGGGGGGACTGTGTCATATATTGTAGGATATTTACTGTATCCCTGTCCTCTATCCAGTAGGTCTTTGTAGTACCTGCCCCCCCCCCCCCCCCCCCCCCCCCCCCCCCCCCCGCCATGTACATATACCAGTTATCACAATAAAAAATTTCTCCAGACATTGCCAGATGTTTCCTGGAGAGGGGTGAAATCATCCCCAGTGGAGAATCACTGCTTTAGGACAGACTGCTGCCATTTAGCCCATTGATTCAGAGTCTCAAAGAAAGACCTTGAACACTCTGCCACCAGGTTCCTGGTGACCTAAGAGCAATGCCTGAGCACCTGCTCACAGACCTCTCCTACCCACCTGCAAGGGTGAGGTCTTTATCTTCTCAGAGACCTGTAGGTTTCACAGTTAAGTCTTTCTCTTCGTAAGTATCTTTGCATTTTTTCACTTTCGAAAGATGTTGACTGATTTCTAATACTTTAAACTATACAGGTACATGGGTTTTTGTCTTTTTCTGTTTACCTCCGTTAATTCTTTTAACTTTCCATTATAGAGTTTTTCACTTTTTATTTTCATTTTTATTGCTTTTTGTGTCTTTCTGTGTGTCTTCTTGGTCCTTGTTTTGGTCTGGAGCCTTTCTCTCCTTGTATCTACATCTGTCTCTCTGCCTAGATCTCTCTTTTATTTTACTGTTTAGCCTTTTGATGTTTGTCTCCCCAGTCACTCTTGTATTTTTTTTTTTTTTTAACTGTGATTTTGGGCCCTTCCTTGAAATTTTTTTGTGTGGTAGCTTGTTTTTTACTCTGTGTCTCTCTGTTTATATCGCTCCAGCTATTTTTCATGACCCCTCCCACTTTGGGAGAATGTTGGTATGTTTACATGATATTTCTATTTATGATTGTCTTTTCTCCATTTATTGACCTCTCTTCCCACTTCTGCCTTTGTTTTGGAAATGACCCATCTGTACGAAGTCCCATCAGGATCCCATTCTCTGGTCACACAATAGAAATCTTTTAATTCTGTTGAATGGTAAACCTAAAGGGAGGACAAGGAATAGACTTTTCAGTTAACCAATCAGAGGCAATTCTTTATTTTATTTTATAAAATTGCATTTTATAAAATATACACTTGAATAGTAAAACTAGCAAATCTTTAATCTTTCATAAAATTGGTATTATAAAAATATATTTTAATGATTCTATATCGTAAGCAATTATCTTAGAAAACTAACAGGTAATTCATTCTTGAAAAGAACTCCTTTTCTAAAGCTAGGTGAAATAAAATCAATGATTTGTAGACAAAGATAAGATATCTTAGGTGAAGTTCGGAAATTAGAAACTTTAAGAATAAGATTTGGCTACTTGCAAAGTACCTACTTTTTTTCCTTTATTCCTGAAGGATGCCCAATCCAAGAATGAGGGCCTGTGAGGTTCACAAGGACAGCGAAAAACCATTCAATCTTCTCATTTTTGTAAGAAAATGAGAATTGTAATAAACTTGCAAAACAGATTGGAATCCATCTGGTGTAGCCAAATTAATCCTCCTTTAATGATTGTTTATACTTTGTATCCAAAATCAAAACCAGTATCAAGAGTTAATCAATTAAAATGTATAATCCTTGTAGTTCACCAAAACAAAAGGAAATTGTAAACTGAGTGAAAATTATTTTATAGTGTAAGCATGTTAAAAACATGCATCTTAATGGAGTCATATGTAAATTAATCGTTATATTGCTAGTATTTATTATTGTTGTTGTTTGTTTAATTGTGCTACAGGAAAAAGTAATGGCTGCTTAGACTGCAGGGTGTATAAAGAAAGTTTTTAAGGTTTTTTAAACAAACACAAAAAACCTCTGAGAAAACCAGGTTGGAAATTTGAATTTAATAGGGAAAATAAGTTAACTGAACAAGAGAAGAAAATGTTTCTCATTCTTCTAGTTTAGGATAAATGTCTTTAGAACTGTGTCTGAACCTAATTAACCTTAATATTACAATTATACATCATTAAAAATTCAATTCTAGCCAATTGGTATTTGGAGAGTATTTGATATTTTAGATGGGAGATTTGTTTTCTCTGAAAAATCACAAATAGATCGAAGATCTTGAAGCTTCCTAAAATTTCTAGTAATTAAATTGAATTCAATCCAGTTCAATCAACTTTTGTGCCGCAAGCAGTTATTGATAAGTGTTTAGGGCCATGGTTATTGTGCTAGGGTTGGGGAGGAGGATATTACTAGGACGAGATCTCCATTCTTTCGAGGTTTCAGATAATTGTTATCAAATATTATTGTTTTGACTCATAGTGTTTCTACCTTAAGCGGAAATAACCCAAAGTGGAAAAAAAGTGTGTGAATGTATATAATGTGAAACTGTGCTCTAACTTGAGGTTGCCTTAGAGAGGAACGTGACATCTGCCCGTCTTGTTCCATTAATTCCAGTTGATATTTCTTAAATCTGCCCTTTTGATAGGACCGAGCAATGTCGTGGCTGGTTTCCAGGCCTTCACTCTTCCTCCATTTAAGTGCATTCTCCACACTACGGCCTACTCGTTCTGATATCTAGTGAGTTTTAACAAAACTGTATAGGTTATAACTAGTCAATGGCTTCTTGTTCCGTTCAGGATAAAATCCGTGCTCTAATTCGTGACATTTAAGATTTTTTTGCCCCGCTTATTATGCATCTCGAGAGGCAGTGTGGTATATACAGTGTTAGAAAATCAAGCTTGGGTTCAAATCTTAGCCTCCCTTCTTATCTATTCTTGTGCCTCTGACAAGTTATATTACCCTTGTAGCTCAGTTACTTCATCTGTGAATTGGGGATCATGTCACCTACTTCATAGGGTTGCTGTTAATAAAAACCAGTTAGTGCCAGTCAGGCATTTCATAGAGAAATAGTAACCTTCAATAAATGTTAACTAGTATTATCATCTCCTCTATAGACTCATCCCCGCACACTGCCCTTCTCTCGTCCTCCGCTGAATTACTTTGAGTTCCCGGAACCTCTGCATGCTGTTCCCTTTGTCCACGTCACTTGGCTAAGTCCAAATTCACCTTCAGGTCTCAGACTTTAAACTCTGCAGAGAATTGTTTGTACTACTTTCCTGCACTGCAGGCTGTGTGTCCATTTATGAGCTGAGTTAACCACTACCACAACATTTTGTGCCTCGTATTTTACTTGTTTAATTCTCTGTTTTTCCTCCCACAAGGCACACACTTAGTGCAGAAACTCTGCTTTGTTGTTTTGGCAGCTCTAGCCCCTGGCACAGTGCCTGGTTCATAGATGTGCCCTGCTGCTGAATGACCAATACTAGAGTGAGAATCTTCTAAAAGGAGTAACCCAATGTAGGTTTATCTTACCAAATGTCTGAGTGCTAAAGAAGTGTGTCCAAGAGCAGGTAGGTTTCTCCATGGAACACTGATAGCCTCCAGATATTCACAAGTGCATCTTGAATGATCAGTACATGGTCAAGTAAGAGAAGGACTTAAGGATACATGTCTCCTGAAGAGTTGCACTTTTGATTAGCACAGCTCTGACTGCAGTGAAGAAGCATGTACAAACTGGAGTTTCCCAAAAGGTCAGATTATAGAACCCACCTTTATTAATATATCGGGAAACCCAAGTATAGTGCCCGAAGCAACAGTTTGGGAGATGCAAGTCAAAACTAATAAAAGCTGCTACAACCAAGACTTTTCTCTTTTCCTCTTGGTCCCAGGACTGTTTCAGGAGGTTGTGAGAGAGACAGTGAGGATTTCAGCCCGGGGTAGAGGCCAGTTTCAGCTGGAACCTTGAATGAGCAATATCTATAACAAGTCGAAGCCATTCAGAGATATAGGATTGCATTAGCTATTACAACCTAGTTTGTATAAATATTTCTACTTCTTCCTCCAAGAATATTCTCTGAGCAGAGCAGATGAGGCATAGTGGCTTTAAAAATGCGGGACTCAGAATTTCTTTGGGTTTATGGATGCTGTGAGTTTTTAGGATTTCTCATCACCTGCATCCAAATCACCTGGGTCACTAATTAAAAATACCAGTTCCTGGAGCCTCAACTAGTATTTAATGAATCAGAAAGCCTGTGAGTCAGAGACCAGTAACCTACATTTGTACCAAAGTCCACTGTGATTCTCATGCTCCCTCATGTTTAAGAACTATGGTTCTGGTTGACCCTGAGAAGAGGCCACTTTGAAAATGGAAATTTAAATAGGTCCATGGTTTACAAAGTCACTTGTGTTAAGTCATAAACCATCACATGTGGAATTACCATTATCATTAGGGTCATTTTTAATATATGTTTAAAATATGCATGTTAGAAGTTATAAGGACTTAGACGTTTTATTTTATGAGAATAACAGTTGTTGGGCGAGTCGCTTAACTCTGAGCCTCTTTATACCATCTGTGAAATAGCAATGGTGCCATCTGACCTTACGTTGCATGTGGGGTTGAGAGAATCAAGTAGGAAAGACAGAAAAGTAAGTGCTATGACAAATGAGGTATTATGATGCCTATGTGCAAATTTGGTGAAATGGTAGCCTGGTTAGATGTAATGATATTTTTCTAAGTAACCTAGTTTGGTTTATTATTCTGTAGGGTTTGGGAGTCCATTTTGATAACTGAGATTTTAGAACTAACAGTAATTCCAGATTTATTAAAAATTGAACATGATTATGAGAAGGGAAACCTCTGGGATTGTACAGAAAAGGATTTTTATAAAGCATTTACTTTGAATCTAACAATAGTTAAACATTTGGAATCATTCATTATTCTAAACTCTTCCAAGTGATTCCATGTTATAAGCAAATGCTATGGAAAATGAATAGGAAAGTCATTTATGAAATTAACCCTTTTTCTGATGCCATGAGAGTAAGATCATTAATCATGTCATGTCTAAGAATTCCACCTCAGATTTTCATGGCACGTTAAATAAATGGGGAAAATCTACAAACCCCATCATCAACTTCAACTTTAGCTATTTTATACTTTTAAGCAAAAGTCCCCTTTCCTCTTATAAATGTAAGCTTTTTTTAAATGGAAGCAAATTTGTTAAGTTCACTCTATTGAAGGTACATTGAAAAAGGTCAGCAGATAATAAATTTGACAGGAAGTAGGTAAAATCAAAGTTTTATTCACGGACAGTGGTTAAGAATGAAGATATTGAGATAAATTATTTTAAGTGAGAACTATCCTTTTAATAGGTTTCACTCTCCAGCCTTGTCTCATTTTTCATTTTCATGAGGATTTTAATGTATTCTTTTTATTATATAAAACATGCCATATTTGGCCTTTTCATGAAAATGGATCTGATATTCTCCTTTGACAGCCATTCATATGAAAGGAACAGGTCCTATTTCTATCCATCGCCTACATGTACATATTCATAGAAATCATAGATTTTTAAGAAGATATACTATAGGCTTATAGAACATCGTAATCTCAGAAATTCAAAGCACTTTGGTCAATAACTATATAATATTTCCTTTCTCTACTCACTGTTGACTGCTTTAGGACAAGTAAGATAAACATAGTTATATAATTATCAAATTCAGAATATTCAACAAGATATTTCTCCCTCCTCCAACTTCTTATAACAAAAGTCCAAAGCACTAAATGGTCTTCCTTGTTTAAAGTATCACCATGGCTTATTGATTAATTGATTGATTTATATTTAATATGATTTTGTTCTGACATCTTTTCTGAAAAGAAGTAAAAATAATTCCTAACATTAAAATGAGGGTACGCCAGATACTTCACAATAGTGACTGGTGTGCAAGTGGGTGGGGAGGGGCATGATAAGGGGTCCTCTCCATTTATTTATCCCTAGTTCTGTGACCTTGATAAATGCAATGACAGAATCAAAACAACAAAGATAGAAAAGTCAGAGAATTGAACGGAAACTGGGACTTAAACTACTCTGTCATTACTTTGTTGTAGGTTTGTTTGTTTTTTTTTTTTTTTAAAGAAAGTTACAACAAGGAGCAGCTAAGGACTTATAAATTGGCAGCAGATTGTGGTTTATGATAATGACGATCCCAAAGGGACTTGGCTTTCTTGGTGACATTGAAGTAAATTGCACTCCTCAAGATGTATACTAAGCAGGATAGATAATGAGATGTATGGAGAAGGCACGATTGTAGTTTTATGGTATTGTTGACTATCAAAATGAGGGGAAGGAAAAAGGCGACAAGGTGGATTTACTTGGGTTAATTTTAATAAACATTATAAGTGACTAAATTTCTACTTTTGAGTGATAAAAATAAATACTGGTATATCAAACAATTGCTGGCCCCTACAGTATTTCAGTCCCTTTTCCTAACTTTTAGGAACTTTGATTTACTCTAAATTCCTAACTTCTTGATAGGTGAGGTCACATTTGTCGATATTTACTTGAGTTATTAATAACATTTTTATAGATGAGGAAAGTTGAAGGAAGTACTATAGTTTTCTTATCCAGAAACAGACATAGCTCTTATGTAAAATCCTGTTTCCAGCAGATTCCACAAGACATTGAGAAGTTCCTCCTAAGGAGTGGGACCTTTTGGGCTTGACAGATTTTTCTACTCTGAATGCTTTGCTTTTAATTGAAACTGATAAAACATGTGTGTGTATGTATGTATGTGTGCATAGATGCACACATGGCTGAAGGCTGTCATATCTACATGGCCTAATTCCATTATTTTCAGTGCGCTTAAGTTGTCTATTTCTCCTGGGTTTTGTAGGCAAATCTTTGTTATTGTGGTATATGATAGCCACATATTATCTGAGTACCACTCTCACCTTCTTAATTCGAGTCCACTCACACCAATTAGAAGGCACAATAAAATGGATGATTTCTGGTCATTTTAGAATCGAGGTGAAGCAAAGATGAGGGTTATTCAATTAAAGTATTTTAATTCTAATGGGAAAATAGGTTAGTGACCTCTGTTAAAGAATAAAGTGTCCTGACTTTCCCCTTCCTCCCTTCTCTTCTGAATTTTTTTTTCTTTCTCTCTGGTGCCACAAAGGAGGAGATTCACTCCTAAAAGAGTGTGTCATTTTAAGTTGACTTTCTCAGAGCTGAGCTTAGAGCCATTGCCAAGGCCAGTGGGCGTAAATTCAGTCCGCCTGACGGGAGATGAAGGGCTGTGGGATTTATGACTTATTTGAGTTCTCATACATCACCCTCGGTGTCGCTCGCTTATGATGGCCCTGCCAAAAGATAAAGAAGTGTAGGACGCTTGGTACGGGCCGTGGTGACAGGCCAGGGACAAATGTCTCTGTTGGGTAAATTGATTTGAATGGCTCTAGTGAAATATCAGGTTAGGCTGAAAATATGATTGGGTTTAATGATCCTGCTAACTTCATAGACTGGTGGGATTCCAAATTCTGGACAGGTTAATTAAGGCACCCTATGAAGGGGGTGTGTATGGATATTTGTAAATTCATATAATTATTAATGCCAGTAAATACCACCATGTGAAAATCCAGACCTATTCTTCTATATAATATATTGAATCTCCATTGAATACAAGAAACATTACTTGCAATTTATAGAGTATTTATCAGGGAAAAAACTGTTGAGAATATTATTTCTTTCTCCATACCCCAGAAGCAACAGAGACCAAAGGCCTAAAAATATTTAATGAAAAGACAGAGAATAGACAAATAGACAAACAGTTTATTCTCTGCTGGTTCAATTTAGTAGACTTAAACTTAATAACATAGTGGAGAGAGGATTTTTTCCTTTGTGTGAAAGTGGAGTTGTGTTAGGCCACTAAACCGAAGATTAAATAAATGGATTAGCTTTTCAATTAAGAAGAAAAATATTGTTACCTTATTTTTTGAGTGTTGCTTTTCAGTTGAAAATGATAGATTTAGATTCTCTTTGTGGACCCAAAAGGCCTAGCGGGTTTCTGCTTTTTCATTTAAAGTTGCCTGTAAATTTCTGTCTTGACATCCAACAGTATTTCTTTACTGTTCTTATCTCCAGGTAATTATTGTTAACTGTTTATAGTTTTATTATATTTCGAGGCATGAATGACTGGTTTCATCTTCCACAAGCATTAGAAAATCCCGATTATTTCTTGCACTTCACACTTTCTTTGAAGCAAGAAGCCCTACCTGTGTGAAAGTGAACTCTAAGGAGAGGCTTTGCTGATGCTCGCTGGTCAACAGAGCCACAGGCCAGCAGCATCCCTGACTCCCAGGCCTTCTGTTCCCCGGTTCTTTCTTGGTCTTCGGACAAATTCTCCATCTTTATTTGGCAGAAATTGTGATTTCTTCATTCAAGTGTGTGGCTGAGAGCCCTTGAGTACCATCTGCAATGGGTGTGAGGAGGATGGTAAATTGGGCTTAGGGGAGAATGAAAACTATCGTCGAATATGTTCTACTTTTAGAACTCGAAAAGAGTCAGCATTGGAGAGTGTCGTGCTCATTTGTCAATGCAGCATAGAGCGATAGTGCCAAAACCCACTCTCCATTCTCAGGAGAGGTTCCCGCATAACTGCAAACCTTGAAACCATCTCCGTGAAATGTAGAGGTGCCTCCGTCACAGAGCTGACCCTTAGGTGGAGCGTGCCTCGTGTCCTTCTGCCTTTCCCTCAGCTTCACCTGACTGCGAGTGACATACCTTTTGAAAGAAATCCATTTGCTCGCGTCTAATTTTAGGTGACACCCCTTTATCTATGTTAAGGAACCCAGGGATGTTTTATGGATCTCATGGCCCCATGGGTTTCTAACTCAGGACTAGCACCACAGAGTTTCTGTTCAATATTTTTATTGGTTCTTTCTCTGTCTCTGGTTTTTCTGTGTATGAGGATATTAAGAATCAGAGAGACAGAGAAATATATTCAAGATCACACAGCTTATAAGAGACAAGGCAGTTTTTGGACCCAGTTGTGCCTGACTCCAAAACACATATTCTGTACCACACCATTTTGCCCATTGCTACGTTACTATGTGTAGGAGATAAACATTTTCTGTCCTATCTCTCTCCCTAAGCTCA
>NW_011888813.1:2121379-2124243 GCF_000151845.1 Pteropus vampyrus
CATCTCCGTGAAATGTAGAGGTGCCTCCGTCACAGAGCTGACCCTTAGGTGGAGCGTGCCTCGTGTCCTTCTGCCTTTCCCTCAGCTTCACCTGACTGCGAGTGACATACCTTTTGAAAGAAATCCATTTGCTCGCGTCTAATTTTAGGTGACACCCCTTTATCTATGTTAAGGAACCCAGGGATGTTTTATGGACCTCATGGCCCCGTGGGTTTCTAACTCAGGACTAGCACCACAGAGTTTCTGTTCAATGTTTTTATTGGTTCTTTCTCTGTCTCTGGTTTTTCTGTGTATGAGGATATTAAGAATCAGAGAGACAGAGAAATATATTCAAGATCACACAGCTTATAAGAGACAAGGCAGTTTTTGGACCCAGTTGTGCCTGACTCCAAAACACATATTCTGTACCACACCATTTTGCCCATTGCTACGTTACTATGTGTAGGAGATAAACATTTTCTGTCCTATCTCCCTCCCTAAGCTCAAGTCTTGGCACTCTCCCGCTTAGTTCTGCAGTCACTCTCACCTCCTTCACCAGTCCAGGCCCATCTGGGCCTCTGGCTGTAATGCCTTTTCTATGGTCTATTCGTCATCTTTTCATTTTCCTTCTTCAGGCCTCAGATCATATGCCACTCCCTAGAAGTGTCCTATTAACCTTGAGTGTCCTTCTCCACTTTCCCTCCGTCTCATTGCTCTGATGATTTTCTTTACAGCAATAATCGCATTCTACCCATTAGTGTCCCCATACAGTAGATCCAATAACTTTTATATTCATCCTATAACCTGGATGAATAAATGTTCCCGGAGAGACAGAAATATAAACAAAAAATTCTAATGCTAGGAAATGTTTGTTAAATATTCTAACAAAGATTTGAGCAAAACGCCGTGGTTACACAGATAAAGACAGGTGAACAAAGATAAACAAACATTAGGAGAATGTTAGAATGTTCCAGAAGGAGGGCATACATGAACTGGGTCTGATGGATGGGTAGGATTTCAATATGCAAAGATAGCGGGAGAAGCATTCCTGGAAGACGGAACAGCATGAACAAGCACACAAAAGTAGAAATAAGTAGGGTAGATGTTCATGTAACAGTAAGACTTGAGTTCAAATCTTGACATTTCCTTCTAATAGCTGTTGACTTTAGACCATGGGTTTAAGAAACATTTTTGAGAGCCTTCTAAATTCTACATTACTATCACCTTTTTCCCCCTGAATCTTAGTTTCCTTGGTTCTTAAATGAGGGTAATAATCCATGACTCATAGAGTTTTTTTATGAAATAATATATGTCAAAGAACCTGGTTTTTAGCAGGTACTTTGATCCATGGAGATCGTGACTGAGTTTAGGTGACTTGCTAAATTCAAGACAGGGTTATTTAAAGTCAAAGAACAGATGCATTACAATGCCATAATTAGAATGGATAATCACATTTGCAGAAAAGAGACTACTCTATGAGTAAATGTAATTTATTCATAAAGTGCTGGACCTAGGGTTAGAGAAGATAAGTTCTAGTCTCAGTATCACTTTGGGTTCTGGGAGACTAGAAAATTATTCAATCCATCAATGTCTCAGTATCCTTGCCCTTAAAATTATTATTATTATAAAAATACCTGAGTGTGAATGTAAGCTCTTTTTGAGGGTTCCAATAAGGGAAGTTAAGATTGCTTCTCTCCAGAACATTAAGCTTATGCAGAAAGGTGCCAGATAAAGTACTATAATGAAAGTAATGTGACAAGAGGAGCAGCCCCTTAATCATTTTCACAATGCAATGGTGCTACCACAAGTCATAATTTTAATACAAAGATTTATATAAATTAAATAACGATTCTGGGGTTAGCCGGATCTACCGATATTCTAAAGTTTGCCACAGAGAATTGTGGTGTCACTTAGCAAGTTCATTCTTAAAAAGAATGGGAAGGGAGGGAGGTTAGGATAGCAGCAACTAGGAAAATGTTAAAGATAGTCTGGAAGAGAAGACTAAAAGGAAAGGGAGAACCAGGAGGAAAACGAAGTGAGGAAACAGATCAGCATAGCAGGAGAAACCAAAGGGGAGAGGGAATCCTTGCAAAAGGGAAGAGAGCCTACACATTTATCTAACAAAACAGTCCGTCCCTCTTCACACTATGGCTGCTGCCTCTTTGAAAGGAAAGCAGTTGTGTTGGCAGCCTGATCATCGTCTTTACATTCAGTCAATTCCCTAATGATTATGCCATGGGATCCTTACCATTTTCTGTAAAAGCACCTGTGAAATTGTAAGGCTTGGCTGATTGATGGCTCTTTTTTCGTTAAGTAAGAAATGAGGTAAGCAAAGTCGACCAGGATCTGGAGGTCATCTAGCAGGAGATAAAAACAGTGGAATTCCAGAGTGTTATCCCAGCCACAGTAACACTTACTGGATGAATATTTAATACCTGGGTTTCCCATGATCCTCACTTTAGACTTGAGATAACTGAGGCTAAGACCAGCTGAGAAATTTACCCATGTTTAAATGGCTCGTGAGGGATAGAACCAAATTTGAATTTCATTCTGACTCTAATGCTCATATTCTCTTTTCTAATGTTTTCTCTTAATAAAAATTAGTACATATACATAATAGGATAGGATTCTGTCTTATTAAGGACTAATTTTGAAATTTAAGATTATCTTTGGAGAAAGTATCCATTTATTTCTCTTCTTAATGTTCGTTTGAAAATAAGAATAGGAAAGATATAGCAAGTGTGCTTTTGTACTGGGAATATCTAAAATTGTTTACTTTAACAATAAAGTTCTGCCATCTGGTTATTGCACGTTCTCCTAAATTGGTATGGTTTTTCCTGCTGTCTTGGAAAGGGAGTAACTAGTGCAGAGGAAAGTGTTCAAAA
>NW_011888813.1:2124293-2141192 GCF_000151845.1 Pteropus vampyrus
TATTTAAAGTCAAAGAACAGATGCATTACAATGCCATAATTAGAATGGATAATCACATTTGCAGAAAAGAGACTACTCTATGAGTAAATGTAATTTATTCATAAAGTGCTGGACCTAGGGTTAGAGAAGATAAGTTCTAGTCTCAGTATCACTTTGGGTTCTGGGGGACTAGAAAATTATTCAATCCATCAATGTCTCAGTATCCTTGCCCTTAAAATTATTATTATTATAAAAATACCTGAGTGTGAATGTAAGCTCTTTTTGAGGGTTCCAATAAGGGAAGTTAAGATTGCTTCTCTCCAGAACATTAAGCTTATGCAGAAAGGTGCCAGATAAAGTACTATAATGAAAGTAATGTGACAAGAGGAGCAGCCCCTTAATCATTTTCACAATGCAATGGTGCTACCACAAGTCATAATTTTAATACAAAGATTTATATAAATTAAATAACGATTCTGGGGTTAGCCGGATCTACCGATATTCTAAAGTTTGCCACAGAGAATTGTGGTGTCACTTAGCAAGTTCATTCTTAAAAAGAATGGGAAGGGAGGGAGGTTAGGATAGCAGCAACTAGGAAAATGTTAAAGATAGTCTGGAAGAGAAGACTAAAAGGAAAGGGAGAACCAGGAGGAAAACGAAGTGAGGAAACAGATCAGCATAGCAGGAGAAACCAAAGGGGAGAGGGAATCCTTGCAAAAGGGAAGAGAGCCTACACATTTATCTAACAAAACAGTCCGTCCCTCTTCACACTATGGCTGCTGCCTCTTTGAAAGGAAAGCAGTTGTGTTGGCAGCCTGATCATCGTCTTTACATTCAGTCAATTCCCTAATGATTATGCCATGGGATCCTTACCATTTTCTGTAAAAGCACCTGTGAAATTGTAAGGCTTGGCTGATTGATGGCTCTTTTTTCGTTAAGTAAGAAATGAGGTAAGCAAAGTCGACCAGGATCTGGAGGTCATCTAGCAGGAGATAAAAACAGTGGAATTCCAGAGTGTTATCCCAGCCACAGTAACACTTACTGGATGAATATTTAATACCTGGGTTTCCCATGATCCTCACTTTAGACTTGAGATAACTGAGGCTAAGACCAGC
The DNA here is from genome assembly GCF_000151845.1 of Pteropus vampyrus. Classification (NCBI taxonomy): domain Eukaryota; kingdom Metazoa; phylum Chordata; class Mammalia; order Chiroptera; family Pteropodidae; genus Pteropus; species Pteropus vampyrus. The sequence continues at coordinate 2,125,388 of NW_011888813.1, forward strand.
TGAGAAATTTACCCATGTTTAAATGGCTCGTGAGGGATAGAACCAAATTTGAATTTCATTCTGACTCTAATGCTCATATTCTCTTTTCTAATGTTTTCTCTTAATAAAAATTAGTACATATACATAATAGGATAGGATTCTGTCTTATTAAGGACTAATTTTGAAATTTAAGATTATCTTTGGAGAAAGTATCCATTTATTTCTCTTCTTAATGTTCGTTTGAAAATAAGAATAGGAAAGATATAGCAAGTGTGCTTTTGTACTGGGAATATCTAAAATTGTTTACTTTAACAATAAAGTTCTGCCATCTGGTTATTGCACGTTCTCCTAAATTGGTATGGTTTTTCCTGCTGTCTTGGAAAGGGAGTAACTAGTGCAGAGGAAAGTGTTCAAAACGCAGCAAAGGGATGCAGGGGGGGAGGGGGGAGGGTAAGATTTTTCTTAATTATCACTGCGGTAGAATGTCTGGCCAAAGTCAGAAACCTTTTATTTCTGCTCAGTGAGCAGCCTGAAAAGCTTCAGAATATATGGCACAAACAAATGCCATTTCATTTTTTTCTACCTCTTAAAGAAAGTTAATCAAGAATTTATTTTTTAGAATAATGCTGTGTGAAATCAAGCAGCCAGACAATGAAATGAAATCAGAGGAAATGAAATGATGGGAATTATCCTAAAAATATTAAATTCTGTAAAAATGTAAAAAAATTCTGCCAAGCGAATTGGTTAATAAGGAGCTATAATTTATTGCCCTCTGGGTTACCTTTTTCTGGCATCTTTATGGTTCTTCAGTTTCCTCTTTCAAAACCACTTACCTATAATCCTTGACAAATATCCATTTTGGGTACTAGGAGTGGCCAATAGCTTTGAGAGCAAAGCAAGACTGTGGCATGTGCCAAGAAGTTGGGAAGGGTATGGGTTAACATAGATTAGGATCAAGGATCTTAGGTAGGTAACTGTTTGCTTAAGTAGAGCCAGTTTACGCTATGACCCTCCATTCTATTAGGCCTGGCATGGCAAGGATTTCTTCTTTTAAAAAAAATAATAACCGAAGGATTTTAAAGCATATACTCACCCAATTTTCCCAAAATCTTTATTTCTGAGGACTACTAGGTCATAGAGATGTGGCAGTGGACTTGGTGAAGTCCGTTTGGCTCCTAGCGTCTTGGGACCTGTTGTCTGGGACAGCCCCTGCTGTGCTGGTCTCGGGCAGGCTGATCTGGGGGGGCTGCAGCAGGCGGTGGGTGGCTGCCATACCACCAGGGCAGCATGCACATCGTGGTTCTTTAGGAATATGTACTGGCTGCCTCACTTGCCAGATTCCAGTTCTGTAAAATGTCACCAGAAAGATCTTTGTCTCTGATATCGTGACAGTGTGTGGTTAAGAGACATTTATTTTCACGGAGAGAATTTTAAAGCTATCAGGCAAAGGCTCTTTTCTGAATATAGCATAGCTATAGGACTTCTCAACCTCCACACTGATGACATTTTGGACTAGATAGTTCTTCGTTGTGGGGCCGTCTTTTGCATTGCAGGATACTTAACAGCATCTCTGGACTCTACTCACTAGATGCTGTAGCATCTCCTTCAGCTTGACAATGAAAGGTGCCTCTAGACACTGTCAAATGTTCCCCAGGGGGCAAAATTGCCACTGGCCGAAAACCACTACCTTAGATTTTGGACCCTTTGAAATAAGATCACTGATTTTTTTTCTTTCTCCTAATTATGCTCCATAAGAAGAGACCTTCATTTGAGAGAGACTTCCAACATAAATCTTTGATTCTTTTTGAGAAAACATACTGCATTTTAACCTTTTAGTGGCTGATTGTCCCCAAATGTGAAATAGGAAGTTGATGGAGGCAGTAGTTATATGCACTTATTTTTGAGTCAGAGTCACTTGAATTCGAGTTAAGGATTTGCTACCAAGTATCTTTGTGACCGTGGCCAAGTGACTCTGCAGTCCTGTCTCTTTTTCTTTTCTTTTCTCTCTTTCTCTCTCTCTCTCTCTCTTTTTTTTTTTTTTTTTTTGGTGAGGCAACCCTTGGTTGACCTAAGAGATTGCAAGGACCTTGTCAGCTTACACTCTTTTTAAAATTTTTTTTAAATTTTTTATACCTACAGCACCTGGTCTTCCTAGGTTTTCTCCCATCTAAGTACTAACCAGGCCCAACCCTGCTTAGCTTCCGAGATCAGACGGGATTGGGCTTGTTCAGGGAAGCATGGCCATAGAAAAAGTCTCCTTTTCTTTATCTGTGAGATGAGGGGAATGATGATTGTACCTTTATCATCCTGTCATAGCAATGATTAAATGAGATAAAATAGTGAAAACCTGTAGCACTATGCCTGATACATGTTGAGTGTTCAATAAACGTTTGTTGTAGTTATTAATATAGCTGATGATCTTTTTAAAAAATTATTAGGCTTGTTATTAAGCCAATGTTTATTTACCAACTGTTTTTCATATTTTTTAAATCTCAGAAAATAGACTCACGAGCATACGTACACACACTCACACAGTCTGACTAGCTCTTGGTTCTACATAATATCTTTGGACAAACCCAGGACACTCTGATTCACCCCTCTCCTTTTTCTACTTCTTGCTCTCACTGTACCCAGCTTTTTCCTCCCGTTCTTTCCTTCTGGAGCCACCATCAGACAAAGTTCAGATCATTCCCTTGATTTGCAACCTGGGCACGAATGAGAAAACTCCTATAGTGGCTTTTGATTTTATGCTTCATTGCTTAGGTCTCCTCATAAACACTGTGGCATCTTAGAAAAGAAACCAAAAAACAAAAATGACTTTATTTTGGCCAGAACTTTATCAAATCTGTGTTTGCAATGGCACAGCAAAGTAGCAAATGAGAAAATCCAGGGTTGTTTTTTTTTTTTTTGGCTGCAGAAGCCAAATGACCTTGAGGGAGCACTGGCTGCATGTTCCCTTTTCATGGCGTTGCCCGTGTGCCTTCTCCTCCTCCTGCTCCCCATTCAGCTCCTCAACAATAGGCAATCACTCTGCCCTCCCACTCCAGATTTATGGCCAAGAACAGGCCATAAACAGAGAAGGCCAGTCCTATTCCCAGGCGCTGCACCTTCCTGTGTGCCGGAAGTCCGACAGCTTGATGGGACCGTAAAAAATAAGCCTGCATCCCCACTCGCCCCATGAATCACGCCCTATGAAAATGACTAGTGAGGCGTGCTGCAGTCACTGCGGGTGACTCAGAGCCCGAGGCAGGGTTTCCGCTCACCCACCAGAGCAAAGGGTCCTGGTGATATCCTCACCGTCGTGTGGCCTGACACTCCAAAGTGGTCACATAACTAAGAAGACCTCGGAAGACCATGCCAGCTCACAGATTCATAGGGAACAGGCTTTTTCAGTGATCCACATGTCATGATGGAGGCCACTGCAGCTTGCCGATGCTCTGAGAATTACTAAAGTACCACCTGAAATGACACTCCTGCAGGACACATTTGGGGAATAGGAACACACCTTTCACAGATGCCATCTTCCGCCTCTAGCGGCCTCTTGGTGTGTATGTCATTGGCTAGTGCTTCTCAATCATGTAACGTGTGAAAATCAACAGGGTGACCTTGTTCAGTTTCTGATTCAGTTGGTCTGGGCGGAGCCCAAGAATCTGCATTTTTTACAAACCCCTAGGCAGGTGATTCTGATGCTGCTAGTCTTTCAACCACGTTTGAGTAGTAAGATCCCAGAGTGTTTAAACAGTTTCTTTCCCTCCTTCCTTTCCTCACCTCAGAATTGTTTCTTTTGGAGCGGCCCTTGTCAGCTTTTGTAGGAAACAGTAGTCATCTCCCCAGTTGGTTTTGGGCAAAACGAACTTCCTCTATGTCCATGAAATATCAGAAACCTTGAGAACTAGAGATATATGGTTATTATTGAGTTTAGTCTCCTTCCCCTGATAAGATGTTTTAGAAAACATTCTTTCGACAAATGGCCTTCTGTGTTTTTCTCAGGTCACTGCTAAGCCGAAGGGTCTCAACCCAGCTCTGCAGAGAACAGATGGTCTTTTGTCGTTTAGCTCCGAGTGCAGTGGAAGGCCTGTGGTGTATTGAAATCTGCCTCCGCCCATTGATCTAACTTTAGGCAACAGAGCAACAGAAAACCTATAGATCACCTTTCTGCATTTCTGGAAGCTTTCTTCATCTGATAGTAGTAGCTGTCGTCTATGCTTTTTGTTCAAGATACACATTTTGGGCTATGTGGTCTCAGTGAAAGGGCAGTGAGTGGAAGAAGAGGCAGGAAGGGCCTAACTATCTGTACATGTGCATGAGGTTTGGAAGGGTGATTTTCTTCTATGAGTAATGCTTGTAAGCTGATATCAGTGGAGAGTACATATGCTTGTGGCTCAAGGATTTGACCCTGAGACATGTCCCCAGTCAGGAAATCATCCCTTGATCCGTTCACCTAAATGAAATGTGCTATAGACCTAACTCTGCTTTAGTTGCTCTATCAGATTCCTCCCATTGTGCTTCTTCCAACGATGTGTGATGTAAATCAATGGGTACACAGCGTCTTGCAGTGGAATAAGCATAGGGTTTGAATCAGGCAACCTGGGCTCAACTCTCAGAGCCTGGCTCTCGCTACCTAACTCTCTGAGCTTACATTTCCTCCTCTGTAAAAACCTGATGCTATGTATTTAAGAGGGTAATTTTGAACATTACATGAGCTGAAGTAGAAAGCCCTAGCATGATATCTGACATAATAGGCTTTCAGTAAACTTGAATTCCATTCTCCCTTAAAGCAGGTTGCTTATATTAAATTTGACAAAATTAAGCAATCGTGGCTTAATGCTGTGGACTCTGGAGTGAGCCTGTCTGGGTTTGAACCGTAGCTCAGCTACTTCTTTACTGTGTGACTGACCATTGATAGTTTTACTTTAATCTATCTAGGCCTCAGTTTTCTAGATTTTGAAAATTAAATGAGTTACTACATGTAAAACACTTAGAAGAGTCTCTGACACATAACTGTTTCTAATTTTATGATATGGAATTTTCGTCATCTAAAGAGTGGCAAGCAGAAATAAGCAACCACATTCCCGCGGCCCCCCTCAAAACAAACAAACACCACTACTACTATCTATCTTTAGTTTTGATGTAATAGCTAAGAAGTTATTCTCCTAGACAACTTTGAAGTAGTTCATACCTGGCAGAAGTTAAAACTTTTGAGTTATAGCATTGACAACAATTAATTTGGGATGGATCACAAACCTAAATGCAATAGCTGAAATTATAAAGCTTCCAGAGGAAAATATGGGGAAATATCTTTGTGCTTTTGAGGTGCAGTGATTTCTTGGAGAGAATATAAAAGCACTAAGCATAAGCATAAAAGGAAATATCAGTAGATTGGATTTGATCAAAATTAAAATTTTCTGTTCTTCAAAAGAGTCTTAGGAAAATTAAAATGTAACCCACAGTCTGGCGAAAAAAATATTTTTAAGACATATGTCTAAAAAGGACCTGTATTCCGAATATGTAAAGATCTCCTACAAATCAATAATAAAAAGGCTCTCAGTGAAAAAATGGGCAAAAGAATTGAAAAACTACTTCATATAAGAAGATACGCAAATGTCAAATAGGCCTGTGAAAAGATGCTTCACATCTTTAGTCATCAGGGGACTATATATTAAAATCACAATGAGGTAACATATTATACTCTTGAAAATGGTTAAAATTAAAAAGACCGACAACACGCAGTGTTGGTTAGCATTGAAACTGCTGGAATTCTCATATGTTGTAGGTGGAGTATAGAATGGTACAACCACGTTGGAAAATTGTTTGGTAATTTCTGATACAGTTAAACATAGATTTAAAATAAGGCTCAACAGTTAATTTTTAGATATTTATCCAAGAAGAAAGAAGACACATATCCACAAAAATACTCATGTATATCTATATCTATCTATATCTATCTATCTATCTATCTATCTATCTATCTATCTATCTATCTATCTATCTGTCTATCTATCTATATATTTGAATTATTCTTCATTCTAGGAGAGCCTCTCTGAGTCCTGATTATTTATTATACTCTTTTCCTACATCAGAATTACTTCTCGGCTGCTGACCATCACCCAGAAAACAGAGAAATATGAATTACCATAACAGTAAAGGAAAGCTCCTTAATTAATTATGTGAATCTCTGTAAAGCTTGTACCTTACCCTCTGGATAAATTATTCCATTGTGAAGCCTCTCCAGGGGGAATCTCTTACAACTGCCCTTTATTTCTGGGCTTCTGTACTTCAGCTTTCCTGTCTTGTCCTGGGTTATCTCCTGTAGAATAGAATTGATGGTCCTTTCCACTTGAGTTGGACTCTTCATTCAGGTTTTTCCAAGCACTTTATGAACTGTAATTCATTAACATCATCATAAATGGTAATGTTCTGTGAAAAAGAGAGGTGATGGCACCAATTAAAATACTCTTGTAGTCGCACATCAAATCAATGTCAGTCCAAACACCAGAACCAAAAATTCATACATTTCCATTCCTCTGCCGGATTGATAGCAGCACAATGGTTGAAACAAAGACAAAACCCCAGTCTATGCTTACGGAATGTGCCCTACTGCACTTGGCACATGGATCTGCTAAGAGCAGTGACAAGGAAAGAGAAGAAATGGATCTGAACTAGAGAAGGTTCCAGTAGGCAATATATACCACTTGTCTTGAAATATCCAGAAGGACATCTACAAATAATATCATGCATCCAGTCACAGAATTACAGGGCTGAATTGCTGCATAATCATTTTATTGTTGACTTAAAACCCAAATCATTGAAGCCACATATCCAAGGTCACATAGTTGTTCTCTCCCAGATCTGATGATGGCCGGCTCTGAGCCATTGCCACTGAAATCTTTATGTGTTCCAGATCACATAAGAGATTTCCTTCTTCCTCGGACTCTGCAACTTTTTACATAACAGAAGCATTTAAATACATTGTTTTATTGGGGCATGGGGTATTAAATAAATAATCTAAAATTTCTCTCACACCACAAGGAGTCTAATAACAACTGACAGTTGTAGAGTAAGCACTCTATGCCTAGTACTCTTGAATGTTTTACATATATTTATTTAAATTTCAGTATCCTACTGTGATACTGCACTATTGGGGATACTGTTATCCTTCCCATTTTACACTTGTGGAAGCTGAAGCATGGGTGTGGGGGTTAAAAACCTGCCCCAGATCTTGAAGTTTGCAAGTGATAGAGCCAGAATGGAAAGCAGAATGTTGATTCTAGCAGCCACACTGCTCTGACCTGCTTCCTCTATAGGATAGGAGGTAGAGATTTGTCTCCTCCGGAAAAAGAACTGAAATCTCAATGAAGCAAACCTAAGAGTATCTAATGAATGTATATAATAACAGTTGATATTAAATGGACAATTGTCACTGTGCAACTGGTTTATTTCATTTGAATTTTCACAACTCAGTGAGAAAATGTATTATCTTTATTATATACGAAGAAATGGTGATGTGCAGTGTTAAAGGGATGTGCTCATGGCCACATGGTAGGGAAAAATGTGACCCCGAATAGCCTGGCTTCAGGGTTGCGTCCCCTGTCCCCTGGAGGATTGCAGGAATGTTGGAATAAAATGGCATTTATTTAGTCCTGCTTTAATTGACGAAATACTAAACAAAGTCTGCACTAAATAAAATTTCATCAGAGAAACATTTATGACTTGGCTATTTCTGAGCTAGAAAGTCTGATTTGATATAGACTGCCTTCATTTTTATAGAGCTGGCATCAAACCTGTTTTAGAAAGAAGTGGCTTTTCTCCAAGGTCTCCCTGGTCAGTGTGACCTGACACACTTCTTGGTTTCAACTAGTAATTTTCAAGGAAGGGCCAGATTGAGAGGGATGGCAGTATCCTCCCTGGGCAGGTGTCAACTTTTGGAAGAGAGGAAGGGGAAGGAATGCTTGTTTCAAAAACAAAGCAGGCCTGGAGGACTGATTTTGAACTTGACCTAGGACCTGCCTCTCTTCTACCTAGGATGTAAAAGTTTGCGACAGACAAGCAAAGTCATCATTCTTGTTGGTATTTTGTGATCGGAGTACAAAAATGTTTCTATTTCTAAAATTGTTTTGGTTTTAATTTGTGGTTAGCCACAATTTATGAGTTAATTTTTAATGCTCTATAAGACAGTGTGGGGATTTTGTTTTTGAGGAATACTCTTTTTAAGTTTGACAAAAATGAGTTTAAACAGAGATAGGAGTAGCTGCCATATACCTATCACTGGTGTGGAGACATTGAAAATAAGTCCTAGTGGTGGCTCTAAGGCATTTTGAAGAACTTGGATTCTACTCATCCAAAGTGAATTCTGTACATTTATTGGTACTTTAAAACTATGGGACATGTTTCTATGGAATCCAGGCTTTTGGTAGGGAGAGGAAATGATTTCTAGGATAAAACTCAGATAAGCCTAGGGCAAAGAAACCTGTAGTTCTTATTGTTACAAAGAACTAAGGCTGGCTTTTTCAAGGTACCAGCTTGCAGAAGACCCGAGGCTTGTGAATTCTCATTTACAAACTCCATATTCTGTCATAGTTACCCTGGACTGAGTTTTTGATTGTAAAGAGTTGGGGGTTGCATTCTGCACAAGACCATGCCCTGATGGGCTGAGACAGAAAAGTCGGCCTGACCCTCTGTGTCCCCAGTGTTAAAGATGAGCTGTTCTCCCTTGTAGGGAGCATTCTCACTGCTGGGTGTCACAGGGCTTGCCTAGCTTTAAGATGCAAAAACGACTCTTCTCCCAAGTCTTGTCTCATGGACTATCATCTTGTGAATAATTATCCCAGGTAAGGCCGCTTCTGCAATCAAGATGCAAAAATTCATTAGACAAGATGGGATCCTCGCCTGCCTGTTAGAGATCAGAGGCTGCCTGTGTACAGCCCACACCTGCGGTGTTTTCTGACACCTTGATGTCATTTCTTGAGTGTGTATGAGTGTGGTTACCTCACAAGGCTGTACAAAAGCCATTTGCCTTTAGTGAGATAAAGGGCAGAGGCCTCTTTCAGAAAATGCTAGGATTCTGTTTCTTTCATGCTTCACTCATCAGCTATTTAATTAAATTTACCCATTCATTCAAAACTAGTCGTGTCATGTGCCTGTTCCTGTGCTGGCATTAAAGATCTATGGATGAAGGAGACAAAGAATGATGCTACTCTCATGCAGATTACATCTGATTATGGATATGAAATTGAAGCAGCTAAACTCACTGAGAATAAGAGCTTACATCTACCCAGCACAAATACATTCCCGCTGCAATTTTAAAGCTTTATGTATGTTGACTTGTTAAACTCTTTAAACAAGCCTATGAGGTATATGCTACTCGGATCTACTTTTGCAGATCAGGAGACTGAGGAACAGGGGCGTTAGGTAACTAGATCTAGATTGATCTAGGCAGGAAAGGACAGAGCTCAGATTTGAACTTGGGATGTCTGGCTCCAGAGTCCATGATTTTAGCCATGATGCTATAATACATTGAATACTGGGGATTATCTACTTCATATTGGGTGGTCAGGAAGTGACTCTCTAAAGAAAGGCCATTAGAGCTGAAACCTGAAAGATGAGAAAGAGTACTGCAGGTGAAATGAGCGTGTGTAAGTGTGTATAGTTTTGTGTGTGAGTGTTGTGTGCGTTGTACGTGTGTTGAGTGTGCGTAGTGTGTATACTGTGTGTGTATGTTATGTATATTTTGTGTCATGTGTGTGTGTTGTGGGGTTTGTGTATGTGTTGTGGGTATGTTGTATGTATGTACTTTGTTCATGGTAGAGCAGGGACCTAATGGCGTCCCTAGCAGAGGAGGCAGAATGCCTGATGGTCCCAGGGAAAAGGCGTCGAGTGAAAGTGAGGAGAGCGAGAGACAGAGGCTTGGACCATTCACACAACGGAAAGGCCAGTGGGCCGAAAGCTTATGGTAGAAGTGAAAAGAAATGTGAAGTTGGGATGCTATGCGGGCAGGAGCAAAACTCCCTGGTGTTATATGCCGATTTTGGAATGTAAAGTCATTGTAAGATTTTCAACAAAAGAAATTACCTAATTCCATTGAGACTTTAAAAATATCATTTGCTGTCAGGACACAAGAGATGGTGGCTGTTGTCATTGTCCAGGTAAGAGGTGAAGGAGGCTTCACCTTGGATGACGGGTGGGCTCTGTGTGGTATGAGGGTCATCTCCCACTTCACTGCACGTCCAGCTTCCATTCTCTACTCAAAAAGAGGATTTTTGAATGAAGCGAAGACTTTTCACAGAACTTTGCCCCACTGGGGATTCACCCTTTGTGCAACGAGTCCTATTCCAGCAGGCTTCCTGGTCAGAATATGCCACTGGACATGCTGAGAATCAAGGGCCCTGACTGAGGAAACCCCAATAGGATGGACAAACTGAGGATTCTGTGTATGTAGCGTGGGAAATTTACTCTGACCACTTGGAAGCAGAACCAGTGGTACTTGCAAATTTTCTTTTGGGCACTCTGTGCTTTTTTTTTTTTTTTTTTTTTAATAGCTTATATCTCTTGAATTGCCTTATCCAAAGATAATTGACAACAATAATTTGGGCTGATGCAAAAACGATAATAATAGTCCTTTTATGAAGGTGTCTCCTATCTGCCGAAGGCTGTTGAAATAGAAGAAGATGTGGTCTTTGCTGGGAGTGTAAACAGGTGTTTTTGGATTACCTTCTGTGAGCTGCAGGATTCGGTTGAAGTGGATGTTGTATGCAAATGCAGCGGTGGCTTGTGAGCCACAAATGTGTCAAATAACCATCCCCAAATGTACTGTGTTGCATTAGTATATGGGATTCCACTTCCCTCTGCCCACCACTGAGACTTCTCTGGGCCCTTTCTGTTTCTATTCCTTTATGACATATAGAGACAGTTCAGGCATTAGCTGTCCCTGTGATTCCATCCCACCAAAACAGAACTTTATGATCCTTTTATCTTCTCTCATATTCATAAGAAGACTACTTTTTATCAGATTCCAAGACAGGTGGATCATGGTAATGCTGTACTCCATTACAATAATGGATGCTATTCATTGAGCATCTACTGTTTGCCAGGTTTGGGCTACTTGCCGTATATACCATCTTATTTAGTCTTTAGAGCATCTTTAAAGGAAGGTACTATTATCCTCCTGCACAAGTGAAGAAATTGAAGCTAAAACACTCTTGGCTTCATAGTGATTAGAGCAAATGATGTAATCACTTCATTGTGCCCTGCAGAAGTCTAACTACATAGAGGGAATTGTGTTAAGGTTTGAATACAGGCATGCCTCGGAGACATTGTGGGTTTGGTTCCAGAGTAGCTCAGTAAAGTGAGTATCACAGTAAAGTGAGTCTTGATCTTTTTTGCTGGTGGTGTCTTGCCTCTAATATGTAAAAAACAAACATCAGTGAAGGGTAATAAAGTGAAGCAGTTTAAAATGAGGTATGCCTGTGACATGTTTTAAGAGAAACACTGGCAGACGAAGAAAGGAAAACATACAAGATCATTTAATTAAATCTGTATACATTTCTCACATGCAATATGACAGGTCTGAAAAATTGCACAGCTCTTTGGGAGAGATAGAGCAGTATATATGTATTAATATTCTTACCTTGATAGGGGAAAATAAGGGATGCTGTGGGAATACATCACACCTAACCCAGGAAATGATGACCGAATCCTGAATAAATAAATTTTAAGTAGGGAAACATAGTCTGGCAATGGGCGCATTCTAGGCTAAGTGAACATGTATAAGAACTCAGACAAATTTAGGGGCTTGCAGACCATTTAGGGTGACTGAGCGTGTGCGCAGGTTAGGGAATACTAAGACACAGTGTTAGGTGAGCAGGGAGAGAATCACAAAGGGCCTTGTACTGTTAGGAGTTCGTACCTTATCTTAAGGGCACTGGAGATGTGAAGCATTTAAAGCAGGAGTATAGTATGATTTTATCTGACTTCAGTGGCATGTAAGTATGGATTCAAGGGGAGAAGCTGGGAGGATTTTCTGTAGTAATCCAGGTGAGAAATGATGGCGGTCTCAACCTAACGTCATCAAAGTGGGAATAGAAGAGCATAGATACAAAAGCTTTTAATCAGACAGATACCTGTAAACAAGGATCCATAGGGGTATCTAACAGTTTAAAACTATTTGGAGGGCCATAATGTGGAAGAGGGAGATGATTTATTCTGTGTATTTACAGAGGGCATAGTAAAGACTGATGGGAGAAAGTCACTGGGAGGTATATTTTAACTTTAGTACAATAGTGTGGCCCAAAAATTGAAAGCCTGAGTCTACCATTCATTACTGAATGCGTCCAAGTATTTTATTTTAATTCAAGGTATATTTTTAAATGCTTAGTATGTACTAGGCACTGAACTCACACTTAAGGGGAATGAGATTCTGAAGATAATTAACAGCTAATTAAAATCAGTGAAATACACATCCTCTATATGAACAAAGAACTGTTGAAATTAATTCTACCTAGGGTTGAGGAGAGTTATTAATTGAGTTGGTGGAAACTAGCTGAGGAGTTGGTTAAAGGGAAAATTTGTATGGTATATGGAGGACATCTACATGGAGTTGCCCAGGGAACCCTTGGAAAACATGACTCTAGTGCTTAGAAAATAGTCAGGGCTGGAGAAATATATTGGGGAGTTTTCGGTATAAGCAAGGATCATCAAAGCATGAGTATAGAAGATAAGCAGGTAACATAAATAAGTGAAGTGGACAAGGCATAAGACAATGATAAATAGTGGGGACTGTGAAAATTGGAAAGCAAATCGCAAAAGGCGTGGCTGCTGCTCACCTCTAATAAATTGTCACCTTGTAGGGATGTTAGCCCTATATTGTCAGATCTCCACACTTCCTAAATGAAAACAAACACATGCATATTTAGGTGATGTTTTCAGTTTTTTAATTTTTTTTCTCCCACAGTATAGCTTTGATCTAATCATGGCTTAAGGACTGTCCAGTTGCCTTGTATGTTATAAGTGCCGAAGCTGTGAAATGAAATTTCTCCAAGTGAGTAGAGCGCTGGTCTATATGCACTGACAAGCCTTCTCAAGTGGGAAACCAAGTCTTATTTGATATGCAACCTTTTCCTTTTCTACATCTGAGAATTCATGCTGCCATAGTGATATCTGAGATCATGCAGTACATCATCAAGTGAAATACAAAAGACAAAGAGAGATAAAAGCATGATGGAAAATCTAGAACCCTGTGAAGATCTGGGTGTTTACAAAGAGTAATCGAGTACATGAGATGATAACTGTGAGTGTGTTTTCAGACATCAGAAAACATTTCTTTTTAGTTATAGTGTTTATTTTATAACTAATGGGAATTTACAATTTACACATTCGTAAATTCCCTTACAAATGTTCCTCTTTATATGCTAGCATTCAAAATGGTACTGCTAACAAATGGTTTCAACACCCTTGTAGAGAACAGGGTCCAAAGATAGCATCCTGTGTAACCTTAGGGGTGAATGAGGAAGGTGACTGGAAACAGTAGGCTTGAGAATTAGCCAGGAGTAGTATTACCAAATCCAAGAGGGAGAGAGCTCCAAGAAGAGAGATCAAGCTTGGGATATTAAGCAGATGAAAATTGGTGAGACATGGGTTTAAAAAGTAGAGTCTTCTGATGACCTCAGGGAAGGATCTCTAAGGAAAAGAGTTGTCAAGACGCCAGGTTGCTGTGCCCTGGGCATTGAACGGGAGGTCGATGGATGGAGTGATTGCAGACTGCTCTCTTGGTAAATTGGACAGTAAAAAGAAGGAGAGGCAGTCATGTCTTAAGGATGAGGCAAGGTTAAAGAAAGATTATACTATTTTTTTTCTAATGGAGTAGAATTGATATTGAAAGCTATTGATAATTGATGAAGCAAAGTATAGAATGAGGCATAAAATGGAGAGATCAGAATTAGAGCAATTGAGAATTTCCTTCCTTTCAGACAGGTGAAAGTATGAATCTCTGAAGGTAAGCAGAGAGGAAAATCAAGTTATGCCTGATGACTACAGGTTTTCTCTGAAGGGGAGATGAAGGGAGGGGTTAGTAGAGAGGCGTGGGCTAGAAAAAAATGGAAGCAAGTTTGGAACAGCTGCTGTAGAGAATTTAATAGGGGCGAATAAAAGGATTGTTGAGGTTCAAACTGAGGTTGGAAACCATTAAGTAGTAATGATCACAGCTGTGAGCATTTCTTCAGCAGTATCAGGGAGACCAGGCACAGGAAGGAGAGAGAAGAGGGTCTGGGTTGCTCCAGCATTGGAAAATGACCAGCCAGAATCAGCAGAAGGTCAAGGGAAGAAAGAAGTTAAGCAACAGATAAATGGGCAAGTTTGTAAATGGAACACAGGCCTGGGGGAGAAGTCAAAGGATTTAAGAGAAGACCGATTTGCTGAGAGAAAAGAGAGAGCCCACAGGATAACTATTTTCCTTGGATATTAGAATAAGGGATTCTTGCACTAGGTATAACTTTGATCTGAGTGACTTCTGAGGTTCCTTTGTATTCCAAGATTCTCTCATTCTAGAAACCACAGCCAGTTACTGTGCTATTGTCATAATCGTCAAGGTATGTTAAAAAAAAAAGTCCTGTATACACCAAAGTGTCTCTCTCAGGGCTGATCTCAAGGAAAATGATATAGATGATAGTTCTCATTTGTACTGCTTACCTCCATTTGCAGTATCCTCTTCCATTCCTTCATCTTATCCCAAGTGGACTAAACAAACCAATGAAGGCGTTGCTCTGTGATAGGAAGCCTGTCCTTGGTCCTTATTCAACTCAAAACCTCTCGGTAGGTATGTGTCCTGCTTCTATGCAGGCCTAAATAAGGTCTCCAGTTATTTGTTTTTATTCCATTGGAGCCACGAGGAGCTTCACTTTCAAGTCAGCTTTGTTGGCCTTTTTGACTCAAGCCACAAGACAACAATTCTTTTATTATTGTCAGTTCTTATAATTTCTACTAGATAGTAGGTAATGTGAGGGGAAGGGGCAAAAAGAATGAGAGCAATTAGCTTAATGTGCTTGCGATAAACAAGAACAAATTCAATGCTAGGTGCTTCACTATTTTGAATCCCACCTCCTGAGTCTGACAGCACTATTGTATACTTCCCAATTTCCGTTTGAGTACTAGCAAACCTACTTCACTTGCCTCTGGCCTTGGCTTGCAGATTTTGGGAAACACAGAAGTTAAACATGGGTTATTTCTTCAGTGAACCGACACATTTCTCCTTGGGGACCAGCTCCTTTGCTGCTGAGACAGCTAAATGCGGAAGCGACAAATTTGAAATATGCCCTAGACTCTGTGGGATCAGGGATTTTGAATCCTTGCCAGGGCTTTAATGCCTCTTGGTATACTTCTCAGGTAGATCAAAGTCCCACACGAAGTTCTACTGGAGGAGAGGGGTCTTCAGTGGATCTCGAGTGAAAGCAAAATAGCCTTGAAATGAGAACAAGAGATTCAACAGCAGACACTGCCTGTAGGAACTTTGATTTCATTGCATTTAAGCTTCTTTCTCTAATGGACCATTTCTACCTGAACACTTTTTGAGGATAAGTGCTATGTCTTCTATATCTGCATCTCCAGCTTTTAACAGTCCCTTCCCCATGGTACATGCTCATTGAATGTATGTGGAAATTAGTCACATGTTGGGATGACAATTTTTCATCCCCATCTCAATTTCAATGAGTGATGAATGGTAAAATGACTTTTCTTACTTTGCATGAATGGTCAAAACTTCAGGTTATGTACATCATCAAGTACTGAGGAAATCTACCCCAAATGGAGCCCAGAGAATGTAATGGAACAAATTTGGTAT
>NW_011888813.1:2141777-2170616 GCF_000151845.1 Pteropus vampyrus
ATTCATTCATTCATTCATTCATTCGATAAGAATTTATTGTGTCTTCTATATGCTAAGCACTGGGGACATGGCGGTGTGTAAAAAGAGACATTGTCTTTGTTCCTGTGGAAAGTATATTCTAGAAGAAGAGACACACATTAAGCAAATACTCTCACAAACAAAAGTACATTTGTAGCAGTGATGAGCGACACAAAGTCATAGAACTTGGCACAGCTCCATTCAGAAATTTGACAGAACTGGGAAGGTTAGGAAGAGCTTGTCTGAGGAAGTGCTCAGACTCTGATGGACGAGTAGTTAACTAGGAAAAGGAAGAAAGAGCTTCACAGTAGCAAGCAGAGAGCACAAGGCACCTGTGGTGGGGAGGGAACGTCATGAGGGTTTGAGGTGAATGAAGCCAGTGTGGCTGGAGCCAGTGGACAAGGCTCAAGATAAGCCTTGCAAGCGGGACATGCTCAGGAGTTTTGTTTTCATTCAAGCTGCGGTGTAAAGCCGTGCAATGATGCTATTATCTGAAGAACGATCCGGCATTGTAGAAGCTGGCCCAGCCTGCTTTCTTGAAGACATCCAACCCCCATGATGAGATCCGTGTCAAGAATTACCCCCTGTCTTTCCTTGCTAACAAAACTGGGTTATATATGAGTAGTCAGTGTCCTTGTCCCAACTCACCCTGTCACCTCAAGAGAAGAATGAGCAGTGCCCCTCCCCATCCCAGCCCATCCCGCATGTCCATGTACCAGCACAGTGTGCCTGGTGCCGGAGTGGGCAGAAAGAGTAATGGCTGTTGTTTCAGTTTACCTGAGCTAATCTATCACACCTCACACAGAGACCCCAGCTCCACGCACTGAGCATTCTCTGTCCTGAGGTGAAACACAAAAGCAAATAAATAAGTAGAGAGCCGTTTGGAAACCTCTTTGTCACTACTGGAGCATGCTCATTTATTTAGCAAAACGTCCGTAATTTTTAAATTGCTTGATTTAGCCGCTGGCTATTGGGTATCTTCAAGGGGTCCCTTCAAGAGCAGTGCTTCCCCATTACCTGCAAAAACAAGGCAGGCTTTTGATGGCTGGAATTAATTACATGCAAAGATTTTTATTGCTTGGAGCAGCAAGCAGCTGGTTCCTGCAGGGGCCAGGCTGAAATCTGCCAATTCCCCTTCTGTGCTCGTCCCTCCCTCCACACCTACACCCTTTCTTTCTTTCATTATGCTCAATGGGTTCAATTCAGTGAGGGAAATTGTAATTAAAACATTTACAAAGCCCCAGTTTTCTCTGTGGCTGCCCTTAAGACTGTGAACGTTCACAATTCACTCTTTTTCCAAATACAACAAAATGGCAAAGTTTCCAGGAATTTCTTACTGACTCAGGCCCCCCAGAATGGTATTAATACATTTGAAAACAACTCCACAATGAGTTATAAGACCAGGGGCAAAAGAGACTGGAGGAAGTCTGCTCTTCAGGGGTTGGGCAGAAATTGCAGTAATGACTAACTTTTTTCAGGGCACGACAGGCTTCTCTGGTAGCCTTGCAGATCAGTTGACATGGTTTATAGTTTTTCTATCTTCCTTCCCTTCCTGTTAATTATTCATCCCTCTGGTACCAAGAGAGGGGTCTTGTTTTCCTTTTAGGTGTAATTAGAGTAATCAAAGGGTTTGTAATACTGTCGTGTTTTATTTCTCTGTCTCTATTCATTTTTTTTCCTGTGCAAGAGAAAAATATAAAACACAAAACATAAACCCCGAGTCTCTGGGTTTTGTGAATTCTTGCAGGGAAAATTGGTTTTACCATAACAGCAATTGGCAGCAGTAATTCTGAGGTGAACAACCTGAAATTACTCCCTTAAAGGCAGTAATTTGTATAGTGCGTATTTTGAGAAAGGGGTGGGGGGAGGACTAGGTGATCATTTAGGTGAATTTTAGCAGAGTTTATCTTTATAGTTTGTGATAAATGAGGAAGCAAACTGTTGGTGTATTCAACTAAGGACGTACATTTGCATTTGGCTTTGTTCCTATTGAATAGATTCTGGTTTGAATGACAAATTAAACTCCCAGCTTCCAAACACTGAATTCTTTTGTTAAGGATTTACACTTTCTAGAAAGGAAAGGTGCCCAGATGCAGTTCTCCTTTGAAGGTAAGGAGGTTAGGCAAACAATGAATTGACAATTATTCTACCTTTTATATTAACAAAACCTTCTTCTTGCAGTTCAGAACCCCGTAGGAAATATTGTTTGAAAGATATTTTGCCACATCATCACCGGCATTTCCATGGTGACAGAGTGATGTGTCACAAACAAGTTCGTGCCATCTCTGAATACAAGCTGATGGGAAGAGGAAAAATCAAAAACAAGACACTGTTTTTGGGTTTCACAACATATTTATATTTGTTCCAGATAGAGGGACTCCTAAAAATCTTACAATTACAGAGTCAAATAAAACAGTTTAAAATCTTGGAATAGTAGGTCCTTTTTTTATGTATTGACTTAAAAAAATGAGGACATAGATATAAAGATACAATAGCTAAATTTTTTTATTCATTTAAGCCCACTCGTCAGAATGTGTACGTTTCTAGTATTTATCTTGGCCAGTAGACATGCATCCTTGCTTTTCTGTATCCACATAGTTGTGAAAACCTATGTGTGTGAAGAAGTCTACATCGCTCTGTAAGCATCCTGATCGTTCAAGTGAAACCAAAACAAAGGAAAACGAATTCCTAATGATTTAAAAAGGCAAACTGCTTGTGTTTATGTAAGCTGATGAGACCTCTTAAGCTGCTTAATTTCTCAGGGTCATCGGTGGTTTTCACCTGGGAGAGAATTACAGGGTCAAACCATGGAGATGATGGCACAGCTGGGAGTTGGACCCAGGTCTCTTCTTCTCCAGTTGAAGGCTTCATCCACAGCAGCACCACACTGCTCGCGGGGTAGTAGAAGTCTTAGTGAAAACCAAGTTGAAGAGGGCTCAAAATTTCTTTTCAATTGGAGATACGGGAATTCGGGGAAGTAGGTATCATTTATCTTTCCAGGAGGAGTCCCAAGGGATTCCTCACAAAGGGGAACAGTGAGGACACAGGGACAATGGAGTCTTCAGCTGATCAAGTCCCTAAAGTTCTTTTTTGGTTCCCAGTTGGCTCTTGATGTTGAGAGAGAAACCGAGGCATATCAAAAATTTTAAGAGTTTCTTTGAGCAAAAGTCGATTTGAATCAGGTAGCATGAAATCTAGCACATAGAAGAGATCTCCAAGGCACTGTGCAAAATGAAAGTCGTAGGCAGAAGAGAGTTATACCAGGGAAAAACAGGCTGGTTACTCTTGTTTAGTGGGTTGCAGGGGCCTGTCAGCAGGCTAACTAGTGCTGGTCAGGCGATTACTGATTGACTGGCTTAAGATTTCATTGCTGTGAAAGATCAAACTGTAATTAAGTCTTGGTTTGGTGACATGGGGCTTAGCATAAGTGACTCCATTTTGGGCTTATTGTCTTCCTTTTTTTAACACTAAATGTCTTTTCTTCCTCTAGCTTCAGGGACTGGACTTACTGTACTACTTTTTATTTTTTAATTTAAAAAGTTCACAAAAATATAAAGCAGACTATAGTTTTTATATATATTCTGATTAGAATCAACCGTTATCAATTTGTCATCCTTTTTTCAGTCTTTTATAAATTACAAAAGTAACATATAGTTATAATATTCTTCTCTAAAAAATATGAAGTTAAAATCCCTTTATGTGCTTCCCCTACCACCCCACGCTCCCAGCCAGGTCTCATTTTCCTAAAGCCCCAAGGAAATCACTATTTTGAGTTTGGTTTGTATTTTAGGGTTTTAGAGAGAAACAACAAATAGAAGATACATCTTTATATATCTAGATCTGTGAATTTATTATAAGAAATTGGCTCACATGGTTATGGAGGCTGAAAAGTCCCAAAGTCCGCAGTGTGAAGTCACCATTAGCAAGAGAGCTAATGGTGAAAGTGCCTGTCTGGGTCCGAAGGCGGAAAGAGACCAGTGTCCCAGCTCAAGATGGTTAAGCAGAGACAGCACATTCTTTCTCGCTCAGCCTTTTGCTCTAATCAGGCCCTCAATTGATTGGATGAGGCCCACCATCACTGGGGAGGGCAATCTGTTTTAATTGATCAATCAATTCAAATGTTAATCTCATGCAGAAATACCCTTACAGACACACCCAGAATAATGTTTAAACAAGTGTCTGGCTACCCCTGACCCCGTCGAATTGACACATAAAATTAACTATCACAGTATAGATACTTGTAATTTTTAAAATACGTGTTTACATCTAAACAAAACTTAACATATGATATATAGTTTATTCAATTACTTGCACAGCACAACACTGTTTGCACTGTTTATTTATTTCCACATTATGTTTTTGTGGAAATATACATCCCTGATAGACTGGGTAGTCTTCAGAGGGGCTGCATTTGATCTGGATCCTGAAAGATGAGTGAGACTGTGTCACATCAAGAAAGGAAAGGGACAGGCAGAGCGCTAGTATATGCATTGACACAAAGTCTCATAAGGGCATGGACAGATGGTGGAAAGTTGAAGTTGCTAGAATTTAGGAGGGGAATTGGTGAGAATTGTCTTATACAGAAGATTGAGTAAATCCAGATATAGAGTCCATGTAGCCTAGGCCAGAGAGTGTGAATTTTTATGAAAAGCCAAGGGATATGATAAGTGAAGATGAAGTGTATTCGTCTGTGAGTGCTGTTATGACAAAGTAGGGCAAACTAGGTGGCTTAAACAAAAGAAATTTGTTGTTCTGGAGGCTAGAAATCAGAGATTTAAGTATTATCATTGGTTTCCTCTAAAGATTGTGAAGAAGAATCTGGTCCATGCTCTCTCCTCTTCTAGTGGTTTGCTTGTACTTTTTGGCATTCTTTGGTCTGTAGACACATCACTGACGTCTGCCTCGATGTTCATATGGTGTTCTCCCTGTGTCACTCTAACTCCAAATAAGGTCATATTCTGAGATAACGGGGCTTAGGACTTCAACATATGAATTTTGAGGGGATACAATTCAAACCATAACATGAAGTGGCACAAATATATCTTGAAAGCGATAATTCTAGCTCTTGTTTAAAGTACAGAGAAATGATGATGAGAACGAGCATGAGGCTGTGAACATACTGAGGGATCGGAAGCCACTTGAATATGATCCAAACCATCTGGAAACCCTTATCCTCTCTACACAGTATTTCATTTTCCCTTAAAGACCCCAAAGGAGAACAGAGACTTGAAAAAAATATTTGTAGATTCCAAGAATTATGAGAGTTTATCTCTTATCTGTCCAGAGTTCTTTTATTTTACTCTCAGAGTAGGTTTCTCGTTGTATAAAGTATACTTACCTTTGAATGTGAATTTCATTTAATTATACAGGAAATGATTTTACCATAAAATGAAAAGAAAAAAAACTTTATCTGTAAACCTGTTGGACAAAAAGAGTTTCTAATTTCCATAATTACTTAGGTAAATATCTTCCTGGAAAAAAATGGAGAGGAAAGGACAGACCCTCTACGTTGATCACATTGGACTGTGATCACATGCTGAGTCAAAGGCAGCACTGATTTCCAAGTTGCCTACTTACTTCTCTAGACCATGCCTGCTACCTTAAATTTATGTCTTAATAACATGTACATATGCAGCCCAGCTGTTACGGGGACGGTAGGAAGCATAAATTTGATTTTTCTTGACTTCTCCACATTCAAAGTCTCTGCTCATTCATTGAATTTACATAGTGTTTTAACATTTAACTTCCTGGGGGTATCAGATGTTTTATTTTGCGTATTTCTTTTATTTCTGTTCTAGTTGTTGGGTCATTTAAAATGAAACTCAAAAAAGAGGTAAGAATGGCACAACCCAATAAATATGTAGTTTAACAATGTTCAGAATACATAGACACAGTGAATGTAAGTCCAAACAAACATTCAAGATCGCCTATTTTCATCTGGATTCTCAGTTATGCTGTTCAGTTTGGTCAGAGGTTTAAGGGAATGGGCAGGGCAGGGGAGAAGATAGAGAAGGAACAGCTTTATGGAGTGTAACTTCTCAAAGCCTTTGAATTGGTTGGTTAATGTGTTAATAATACCAGGAGGAGAGTTACCGTGTTGTATCTCAGGGACTCTAACATGGCATAATTTTATGTGATGTGGTTTTTGCCGATAAAGGGAGGGTCAGTAGAAGCACACACTGAATTTCCCTTCAGGGCACAGAGCTCCTTTTGCTAGGACTGTTGCCTAAAAAAGTGTTAAAACAATGAGAAGAAATTACATCAAGAAAACAGTAGAGGAAAATGTAGTGCAAGGGTCAAAACCCCGTGAGCAGTTTTATGCCTGACCAACTTGTTTCCATCACTGACTTTATTATTTTATCTTCCTCTCTCTTCTCTACCCCTCTCTCTATCCTTTCCCTTTGCCCAAATCAGTTTAGCATTGTGATTTCAATACTAAGCCCACACCCAGTTGTGTGGTGAAGACAGTCATTAATTAATTCAATAACTGTTTTAGGAGCTGTACAAAATGGACAAAATTCCCTATCTTTGTGGAATTTTCTTTCTGGGAGGAGGCTGGGAGTGGCTAACAAAATAAATAAGTAAATTATATAACTTATTAGATGGTGCTAAGTTCTGCAAAGAGAAACACAGCAGGAAAAGGGTTAGGGATTTGGAAAGTTGAAATTTTATGAAGGATGGTCAGAGAAGATGCTGCTTTTCTGATGAATTATCAAGCTGTGGTCTGGTAACTTTTTAGGTGTTTGTTCTGTGGCCATTAACTTCCAGGAACTTTCTCTGAAAGTGACATTTGGGTTCTAATATCTGGGCACAGATTATTTAATTGTGATACGTTATGATCATTTACAAAAGTTTTATTGTAATGTACAACTAGGAGGGCAGCCAGAAGAATGTGGTAGATTTATAGATAGCAGTCGTATGATTTAAGATGATGATCCTAGGCCATGTATCCTCAGGACTTCTTCTAGACCTGTGTTTACAATTGTCGAACCGTACGTTTTCTTCCATCTCTTTTTCTTTGCTCTAGACTTCGTGTTCTGTATGTGTTAGATTTCATTCACTTGGCAAACCACTGTCACAACAAATTAGGGAGAATGAGATGAGCCTCTTACTGGTCATTGTATTGAGCACAAATTGCCTGTGTTTGCTCTAGGTAACATGGGACATCTAATAATTTGATAATTGATTGTCAGTTTCCATAATGCCCTTGACAGTAAAACATGTGATCATATTCTGAAACATCGATTATATGACTGTAGAGTAAAAGGAAGGGATGGTGTTTCTCACCAAAAGGTGAAAGAGAGCGTGAAGGAATGGAAAATGTAAGGGCATTCTCAACAATGTGTCATCAAGTCATCACTCTCACTGCAGAGAGTGTCAGCTGCATGTGTAAAAAGAAACAAATCATGGCTACATGATATTCGGGAGCCTTGAGTAATTAAAGATCCTCCAGTACCTTGGAAAATGTTCAGCAGTACTCTGGCTAGTCAGTGCTTATTTCTACATTTCTCTCCGCTTGTGTGTTTGTGTTTATTTTTTATTTATTTTTTTGGCTTTTTAGAGACATTTGCATGTATTTAAGATAGTTGGACTTTTAAAATTTGCCTTTTCTTTTGCTATATTATTCCATACCTGAATACTCATTCTACCCCCCTACCCGCTTTTTTTTTTTTTTTGGTCTTCCTGTATTCTGATGGGGAGATAAGTCAACCAAACCTCAACTGAAAATAAAACAAAACCAGCTTTAAATAAATACTCCTGATAAGAACTATTATTATAGTTATTACTATAAATACGTTTATTGTGGAAAAATTTAGGACCAGTCCTAGAAAAAAATAAATCACAATTACTTACAAAGGTTTGTTTTCAGCATCCTCTGGAAGGTGTGTAGACATGTTAAGGAATCTCTGGGAGAGAGTGGGCACATAAAGGGTGGGACTCAGTTTAATATATAGCAGCAGTGTATAAGGGCTATGCACAGACACTCTCCTTGCCTTGAATAATCAGTCTCAAATTATTTCTACTGGTTAATACATTCTTAGCTGCTTTATTAGCTCTATGGCTTCTTTTTAAATTTTTTTTGAAGGACTTGAGAATCTTTGGAAAGGGGACTCCTTGAAAATCCTATTAAATATCTCTCAGTAGTTTCTGGTGGCTTCTCAGATGTCTTATTAAATACTGAATTTCTACACTGCTCTAATTTAACACTGGTTCAATTCAGTGGGAGAAATAAATTTTTAGAAACCACAAAGAAATAAAAGGTTTTTTTTTTTTTTTTCATGTATCTTTGTTAGCGTTTGGTCTAAACCATTGAATTAGCAGTGTAAGCAACTTTGGATATATGTATAAATGAATGGATGGATGGATAGATGGGTTTATGAATGGATAGATAAGTAGGTAGATAATAAAGTAACTACCCTGTGATTTCGATCTTGACAGGGCCCTTGATTATCATTCTAACTGGTGTGTGGGAGATGGCTTAGTGTCATTCTGGAGTGACTGGTGGGTCCTGATTTTGTTTTTTAATAACCAGTTAGGCTCAATGCAAGAAAGTAGGGAAAGGTGTTTCTTTGGTGGTTATGAATGTCTGTGAAGCTGGCAAACATTCATAACGTAGTTTCCAATATATACTCTTTGAGGCAGTCTGTAGAGATGGCCAGTCCCAAAGAGTCAAGTGAGGAAGGACCTAAGCAGTTCAAGCTTGCACTCTTGTTAAGGTGGCTTCAGTGGTGTCTTGGTCATCGCCAAGACTTTTCAGATTGTTGCTGACTGCAGATACTGTTTGTTGTTCTTTTAAATCATTGGGCAGATCACAAACCTCTAGGCTTCCACTAGAAATTGAGTGGTTTGGGCTGGAATAAAAAGTAATACTATAACACAGTATAATGGAAAGAATATAGTTGTTTTGATTTGGAAATACAGAAATAAATTCTAACTCAAAATCACTTTTAACCTAGAATGTGTCCACCTGTCTGACCTAGTTGATAATTAGTCTTATTTCACAGGGCAGTTGTGAGAACCTAGTGACATAATGCATGAACAAATGCAGAATGACTCCAAGGGATATAAAATACTTACATTGTTGTTGCTGTATTGAAGAGTTCATTCTGGTGATATTGTTCAAGGACAGTATCACTAAAACGATGATCTTTTGTACTTGGTACCCCATCTCCCCTCCCCTTCTCTGTTTTTCCAGTGCCATATGTGGTGACATCCCATTATGAGCCTATATATTGTTATCTGGCTGGAAGTCATGCTATCCACAATCGACAGATTTCCTCTCCCTTTTTCCCCTCTCTGGAGGTGTTGCAGACTATAGAAACAAATTCAGAGACCCCAAGTATTAATTCTACAGATAGATTTCAGAATACAAAGTTAATATTGACATGTCTTTAACCGTTTTCCATCGGAATCCGCTCCAGATGTATATCTTAGTGACAGATTGGCATTTATTCTTACAGACGTTGCATCAGAGTAGGTAAGAAAATTGCAGATTAAATTAACATTGTCCTCTTGCCGGGTGCGAATTAAATTGATGCCTAAATGGGAGTCCTAGTTAGTCTGTGTGGTGGAAGTTACCAGAACCAATCTTTGGTGGCTTAGGTTCTTAAAGAAATTGGAAAACTCTTCGCAATACAGATGGCCTTAACCGAAACCTTTTCTTCTTAGTTCCTTCCCTTTAAAACCATTACCAACCTTTCTTTTTAAGCTAAGCCAAAGATATATTGAAAGGCTCTGTTTCTTTTTTATTCTTTCCTATCTTCACAATTGCTATTAACACTCATTCGCTCCCTTGGTCCAATCAGATACCAGTCTTTTGTAAAGTAGCATAGAAAAGTTTTAAAAGAACATTTTCTCGAGCCAGACTGCCTGTGTTCACATTCCAGCCCTGCCACTTACTTTTTGTGACCTTGACCTTTCTTTGCCTCAGTGTCCACTTCATAGGAGGGTTTTTAGGAGGATTAAATCAGTCAATCCTTATAAAGTGCTTAGAAAAGTACCTGACACGAAGTATGCACTATGTAAGTTTTTGTCCTATAAAATAAGGCTTAGTGGATTACCTGCATTGCTCACTTTATCTAGCACATTACCTTCCACTCTGTGGGTATGAGATAAGGACTTGATGACTACATAAATCAGTAAATGAGAGTGGGATGGAGGGCACATGGATTCATTTCAGTTTTCTGCTAAATAGCTATGCAATATTGCAAATTCCATTTCAACTTCCTTGGAGCTGTCTTCTCATCTGTAAAATGGAAATAATATTTATCTGACATATTTCAAAGGGTGATTATAATTATCCAAGTGATAATGTGCTTTCATTGAGTTTAATATATACATGCCAAGTGTTAAACCATTTTTATTTATCAAATTAATAAATCATTTTTGGGAGAAATATGCTGAGTTAAATAGTTAAGGTTTGACAGACTTACCTGGTCCAGAGGTTTGCAATCATTATGAGTTCCAAGACCTGGAAACTGGCAGCCAGTATCAATTCTTGGGAATATAAAAAAGTGTTACAAGGCCCCCATCTCAGTCAAGAAGGAGGCTACTTATTTGCCTATCTGGCCTACTTGGTTACATTTGGCTACCTCTTGTTATAAAAGGGAACTTAAGCAAACCCTTGGAGTTTTTATATCTGTCTTTATTATATTCCTCCAGGCTGTTAGGCTGGGTTCCAAGGATGGTGGTTTGGAGCTGTTTGTTTTTATGCTGATGGATGTTGCAGTTTGTAATCTGTGGACTGAAGCAGGGCTTCTCTTCCATTGCTGCTGGCATATCTTGTTGCATTTATGAGTCTGACAGGCAGACATATCTGAGGTATATCTCTTATGCTGATCTGTGAGGGAGATAAGCCTCTTGTTTTGCTTGATTGGAAACAAAATAAACAGGTGGCAGAAAATCCTGCATTGATTTCTACTTGGGCTGAAACAGCCAGGATAAGATCGGGTCTTCCTTGAGCACAATCTAGCCTCTGCCATTTGATCATTTTACTTGTTTTCAGAACCATTGAAGGGAGGGGCAAGTTTCTTCCTGCTTCAACAAACCTATTTTTATTTTCTGATTTCACAAGCTGCTGCCAACTATTTTGCGATGGGTTTCGTGATAGAGGAAACTGAAAGTCAAATAGTGTCAGAGCTTAAACTCTTATTAATTTGCTGTGTAATCTTTACACATTTTATTTTTTTACCTTTTGATTTAGGTTCCTCACCTATAAAGTACATTCATTTCAGTTGACCACCAGACTTCTACAGAATAAAATTATTTTCTTGTTGAAGAGAAACTATGTAAATCTGAACATGGACTGGAGGATGGGGGTTGAGGAACTCCAAAGCAGTCTAACCCTGGCTGGAGCTTGCGTTTTGATGCACACATTATTATCGCATTTGTGTGTGTGTGTGTGTGTGTGTGTGTGTGTGTGTGTGTGTGTGTGTGTTTAAAATCATGGTTTAAATGTCATGATTTCCCAGTGAGACCATAAACTTCTTGAGGGAAGTAGGCCATTGATAATGAGTAAATAATAGTTAGAAAGATATAAAATAAATGCTTCTTACCAATCTACTGGTTCAGAAGAATTTGGATTGGATTCCTTCCTTCTCACTTAAAATTTTGACTTTGCAGACTCCGTACTCCCTTGATGATTATTAATTGGTTCCAATGGTACATGTTTCAGATCTTTAATTAAGTCCTCTTATCTGTCTAACTCTGCCAAAACACTTAAAATTTTTTTTCTTCCTGTAATGCTCAAACGTAAGTTGATGCCAAATGAATGTTGTTTGATTACATCCCATCCAGATTTATTGCAAAGAGGACTTAGGGCAGTAGCATTTATTTCAGGTGTTTTTTTTTTTCTTGCCTCTCAGCCTTTTGACTAAGATCAGATGTTATTTTAGGTAGTTTTACAAAGAGCCATTCTTGGGCCTCAATGTGTTTGGCAGAGGGACAGGCGAGAGAGGAAAATGAGGCAGCTATTCTTCCTCAGCATTAATTAATTTATGATGGAATAAAAAAATGGCAGATCAAATGCCACTGGCCCTTTGCCAAGGTGAACCATAGTAGTATTAACTAAGACATGATCCATATGTAAGACTTGGTCTGCAGGGCCCTCTTACCTATGTTCGTGCACTAACCAAGCACCTCCTGCAGCTTTATGGTGAGAGCCACCCTCACAGGTTAGGTAGAATCTTTTATGGGAAGAAGGGCAGCCTCTGGAAGAGTGAAGTGCTGGCAGTCATGCGATTGCCTAATCTATCACTTGACTCTTGATTCTCTGCTCTTGATTATTCCTCCTTCCTGGGGTTGTGTTTTAAGATCATGGTGACTAAGAAGGAGGAAGTGATGTTGTATTTGTTATTTACTGCTGCACAACAAATGACTCTGAAACTTAACACCTTCAAACAAAGAGTGTGCATTATCTCACAGCTTCTGTGAGTCAGGAATCCGGGTGTATAGCTGGGTGTCTCTGGCTCAGAGTCCCTCACAAGTCTGCATCAGGGTGACAGTCATCTAAAGGCTCACCCTGGGAGGGACCTACTTACAAACTCATTCCTATGGCCATTGACAGGCCTTAGGTCCTTTGCAGACTGTTGGCCAGAGACATGGGCTGCTCTTCTTATAGGATAGCTTAAAACACAGCAGCTGTCTTTCCTCAGAATAAAGGGATATATGTGGAGTGGGGAGAGAGAGAACACTCAAGATAGAAGCCATTGTCTTTTTCAATCTGATCTCGAAGTTGACATTTCATCACTCCTGCTGTGTTCTATCTATGCTTTAGAAGTGAGTCAGTAAGTCCAGTGCACATTGAAGCTGGAGATAACATAAGAGCATGCAAACCAGGAGGCGGGGATCATTTGGAGCCATCTTACAGACTGCCTTCTACATGAATCAGGCATTAGGATGCATACATTGCAGGGTTTGCTGTAGTAGAATATATGAAGTACTATCACAGTGCCTGCCACTTAGTAGAGGGACATTGTATGCTATTTCCCATCACCCGCAGTATATTGTCTGGTGCATGGTGGGCACTCAAGTACCTACATGCCTATGAAATTCTGTCTTATTTTAACAAGAGTCTCCCTATTACAGAGATTAATGTCTGATGTTATCCATTCTAGACAATTTCTTTTCTTTTTTCATTTTCTAGTTACCATCAAGGGAATGGATTTAAATCTGAAATTAATCATTTAGAAATAAAGAATAGCTGAAACCGATCTAGAGTGACCTTGCTTGAATTACATTTTTAGCATAATTACGAGTTCCTTCTTTAGTGTAGGGATGCCTTTGCCGGTCTTCCACAGCAGACGATAAGAATTAAATTCCCTCGTGACCTAGAAAGCATTCTCTCTGCTAATCTGGACTACCCTGGAAGTGCAGTACATAGGAGGCAAAGCACTGGCTACCTGTAATCTCAGCCTCATAGCCTGAGGCACTGGGTGGACAGCCACACTGTGCCCTTTGTGAACCTGGCAAACAATGTTTTTTGACTGTATCTTCTGAATTCTTCTGTAGTTGAATCCTTGATCTCCCTCACAGAAGATAAAAAATGATCATCCTTGTCAATCGCATTGTCAAAGATATTTCTTAGGTTTCTGCTTACCACATGGGTGAGTACAAAAAGTACGCCACGTTTCACATGGTCATGGTCCCTGACCTTTTGGATGATTATAAGGAGAAATAACAATGACTGTGGTGGAAAATTGAAAATTAAACTATATCTGAACTGAAATGTCCCGTAGACCTAGACCTATCAGCTGTAATACAGATCGACCCTTATAAATGGTGAGATGGTGTGAGACAAATTACATATAACTACTATGTAGACAGGGCATAAAATCTGACAATAGTATGGTGAAGTCTGTGATATAATGCTATACTGAATGGTAGAGTTTTGCATAATTTACATTATAGTCAGGCAAAGGGATGAAAACTTCTATCAGAGATTATGTAGCCCATTGATCAAGAATATCTAGGTAGGGTTTATTTGAATTGTTTTATAGACAAGGATGCTAACCTGAGGGAGATATCTAGAAATGTATGTAGACTTATATAAATATTGCAATATAAAGTTTTTAGATAATGAAGCTGATTTTTATATTGGGTGAAGTGACAAGATAATGAATTTAAAAGATTTTTTCCCTTCTGATGTGCTTTGTTCAACATGTTGTAAGAAGCCCCGGATGTCTGTTGCTGCTGTTAGAATCTGAGAATCTCAGGGTCGAATCAAACTTTAGAGGTCATGGAGTTCAGTCAGCCATGAAGGTCTTTTTGTTAACCTATGACCACTTAAACTACTTTAGTGGCCAGAGTAGCTTCCAAGGGAGAATAAAGCACAAGTGTACTAACCAGTGGGAGGTTAGACTTTTGGCAGCTGATCCATGGCGTGGATACCATGTTTTTCACTGCTTCACGGACAACGAGTGGCAGAGGCCCATTTCCACTATAAAGATTGCCTACTGACATTATATCACAAAAATCGATCCAAGCTTGCTCTGTGTACCTTCCAGAACCCCAATGCAAAATGATGCCTAAGCTATTTTATTTTAATTGGTTCATGTGTGAGGAGACTAAGTTAGATGAAGCTTGTTTCAATATATACATTTTCTAAACTAGTAGGAGAGCAAGAGGTACTAAAATAAGGTACTATTTAATTCATCGTATATATTAACAACTTGGCTCTGATTGTTAATGTTTGTTCCTGCTGTGCAATATATAGTTTTGTCAGATTCAAAACCCCCTTGGATATAATTTTATTTATGCCTACACATATATGTCTAAGAGATAAATGGCCATTTCTGAGAATACTTATAAGTAAAGAATCTGAGTTGTTTTTATACCACTACTAGGAGTTAAGCAAACAACATATTCTCCTTGGACCTCACTTCCAGGACCTATATAAGCAGGAGGTTACACCGGATAATTTATAAGCCCCCTTCCAGCTCTAACATCCTATTAGTCCATGGTTCTTGTGTAGGGCTACTGGGAGATGATGAAAGAGAGGACCTAACTTCTTTTCTGTCACCAATCTCAATGATTCATGGCATTATGTATTTGTCCTTGAGTCAGCCCTGCTTCTTTTAATGACAAGAGCAAGTTTGTATTCCTCTGCTTCTTATGGGGTCCACTGTGCTACTGAAGATCAGTTCTCTTCCCAGCATTCCTCTGCCTCCTGATAGTTTACTCAGTGCCATCAGCTTTTCCCTGTGCAGGCTGCCTTCAGCTGTAGTAGGATTCTTTAGCTGAATTACCAGGCAAATGTTACCAGTGCAACATTAGCCAATAAGAGGGTATAATACAATTTGGGGATCTGGGGAAACAAATCAATGAATTTATGAAATCACAGACTGATTAGAAACTCATTTCATAGTAAAATATCTACCTCTAAAACTATCCTTTTATTCATTGTAAAATAACACCTGGAAGAAAATATAAATATGTTAATGAAATAATTTCTTCTGTGAAGAAAAGGGTATTTGTATAAACAGAATATATTCTTCAGTGTTATAAATCATTACATTAAAGCTAAAACTTGAATCAGTCTTAAATGAGATAAAAAGGTAGTATAGATATCTTAAACTTTCAAATATTTGTTTTTAAGGTCCATTATAGCTATTTGTTTTAATATTCTTTATCCTAAAATTTTGCCTAGAGATATTCTAAAAAGAACAGTAGGTGGATATAAGCGTTTCTGCCTCTTTACTCTGCAGAAGAAGTGCCAATAGGCAGGTGAAGAGATCGAAAGGTATGTATAAGAAAGAGAAAATCAGACTGGATCAACTGAGAGTTGTTAGTGTATATCTGAAGATCACTATGCCACTCAATCTGATGAAACCACCTGAAGAAAAAGTGGAACCTTTTCTTAATCAGTCTCACATGAGACTTTCCAGGATTGACAGCTGGGGGAATCTGGAAGTAATGAGGGATTGTGGTTTTCTTTGTCAAGAAATCTGAAACTGGCCACTTTAAAGCCTCTGGGTTTTACTGAGGTTAATTAAACCCTTAAATGTCCTTGACTCACTCACCTTAGAAGCAGAGTCAGTTGTGCTCTTTGCCTAAGGATAAACACAAAGAAGAAGCAGATATATAAAGGATTTGAAAGGTGGCTTTATGAAATGCAAGAGATGGAGATCAACTATTTTGTTTGAACTACAGTTACCAAGTGGAATACATTGTTTTAAGAAAGGTGGTTGTCAAGGTGTATACTTAACTTCAAACTCATCAAGTGGTATACATTAATTATGTGCAGTTTTTTGTGTATCAAAAAAAAAAAAAGATGGAGCCTCTTTGAGGAGTTTTAATTTGGGAGAGATACCCCAAATAACAGCAGTTTACACAGTGAGACTCAGGTCAAACCAGTTAGGATCCATGGCTAAAGGAAATCTGTTTCTATCCACATTCTAGTAGTTTCTGATTCTCACACCACAGTTTGCCCCTAGAGCACATATGTGGGGGGTAGACAAATTCCTCTTTCTCATCTTTGTCCCAGCTCTCATTCTTTCTGGATCCCCAGATATTTTCCATGGCTACTTTCTCCTTTGTCTTCTTGCCTTTCAGATACATTACCAGCTTCCTCTGCTTTCTTACATTACATATTGGTAATTTACTCAAGTGCCATATTTAACCAGAGCTTTACAAATGAAGAGAGGAAAACCTATGACAATTTTTGGATTTCAGACTCCCAAAACAGACTCTTGCCAAATACTTGTCCTGTTCATACTCTACTACTTGTCATAGCCTTTGTCTTACCTCTCCTCCAGTAATTACCCCCAAACTATAGCTGGAACTTTCTAATTAGTTAAGATCTAGTGACCAAGACACAATTGATGGTCTTTGGCCAAAAGAAAATACTCATCCTGTAATCTGGTGGTTTATCTTCTATCCTTCGCTCAACAATCTTTGGTTTGTTTGTTTGTTTATTTTAAACTTGCGCTTCTCTTATTCATCTTCTAGAGATGATTTAACCATTCTTTTAGCATTTCATGAGTATAAGACTAGTACTGTGCTAAGTACTGTGCATCCTTTATCTCGCTAACCCTTCAGAGCAATCAGTGAAGTTGGTTCCATCATCACTTCCATTTTGTAGATGGTAAAACTGAGGCTCAGAGGTCCCATGGTTACTAAGTATAAGTGCATAGATTAAGATCAAATCTGCTGATTTGTGATCCCTAATGGTAAATGTTTAACATACTTCCCTATTCTATGCTGGGCATTATGCTAGTTAATGAGAACAGAGAAATATAAAATGTGATATGTCCAACCTCTCTACCTAATGAAAGAGACAGATATACAAAACATAAATTACTACATGGTGCAAAAGAGGTATGGCAACATTCTGTGGCTGAAAAAATAAAGGAGATATGCATTTTCCTGAGGATGCCCTAAAATAGTCTGGAATGCCATAAAAGCAGGCTTTTCATGGTTACTGTCAGGCATCGTAGTTTGTCCTCATGGATTGTTGATATGGATACTGTATAGATGGGAAAATAGTTTGAAAAGGTAGGAGAGCAAAATGGTTTTTCATTTCTGCTGATGGATTAAAACAGTTCCCTGGATTTAGACTTAATGCTCAAGAGGGAAAATATAAATAATTTAATATATCTGCACATAGACATAAATGCACATAGACATAAATATATCTGCACATGCATATAAAACATACGTAACTAGCTACATATATGGCTATGTATAAACACAGATACATACATCTATATGTGTATGTGTGTGAGTATACACATATAATATTAAACACATATTTTAAGAAGTTGTCTTCTGCTAGCTTTTTAAGATTCATTAAAATTTAAGTGCTTAATTGATTAGGCCGAGCACCCCCCAAATCTTTCATATATACCTTATCATGTATAAGTAATATACTGTGTGGGACACTGACTTTATTCTACCTTAGAAAAAGACATAAAATAGTTGTAATAATCAGAGTCATGGTGAAGGCATCATGAAAATTAGAACCAGATAAGTGTTATGGTAGATTATCTCTAGTCTGAGTCTTTACTTGTACACATAAGAAACTAAAGTCAAGAGAAGTTCAATGGCTTGACAAAAGAATAATAGGTGGAACCATATTTAGAATTCAGAACCTCTGTCTTCCAAATGAGTGTTTTTTCTACCTCACCATGCCTTTTATTTACATCAGGAATAAATACTAGAAATCTGTCTAATGCAGACTATTGGGGAGAAGTCTAAGCTGAACAAGTAGAACATGTGGGCAATAAAAAACTTAAAGGAAATTCATACTTGCTTCTGGCAAATTTATCTCGTAATTCAAATTCAGCTAAAAAAAATAATTCCAAATTTTACAGAAGGGCAAAATAAAGGCTAGATACACTTAAGCATAGATTCTGTTGCATAGTCCCAAATAAACGAGTTTTTATTTTGGAGGGACCAAGAATTCTTATACTTCTCTGTTTCCATTTGCATTCATAACATAGGAGGGCAGGAAGACATTGATGGAACATTTTTTTTTCCTGTGTTTTTCATTTTTAAATGGATGGTGACATGCTTCACAGCAGCATCTCCAGACAAAAGATGACAAATTTCCATTTATTTTACATCAGTGGTACTGTGTGAGATGTTGTACTAAGTTTAAGCTTCGTGCTCCCGAGGCACAGAAGTTTTATTCCTACAGCAAGGTGGAACGCCCATAAAAATAACAGTTCCATTGCCAGTCACTCTGTCAGGAATATTGGCAGATTGAAGAAGACTTATCTGATTTCACTAAAGCTATTAGTCTGAAACTCTGATCTGTAAATCTGGATGGGAACCGTAGGAGGGGGAATGATGCCTGCCAGAAGCAATAGCTTTTGTACATTCTCAAAAACAAAGGTCATGGAAAACATTGGATTGAAAATAGAGCTCTAGAAATGAAGCAAAGGGCGAAGGGAATTTTTATTGACAACTTGCAATCTTTTAGGCATTCTGCTAGACTTATACATTATGTACTTGAAATAGTAAATTGACTTTATCTTTTTCACCCTTTTTCCATCAACTGGAGTGTGTGCGTGTGAGTGTGTGTGTGTCTACAATGTAAAAAACTTTTGTTGTTATTGTTGTTGTTGTTTTCATATGTAAAAATAGAATAATATGACATCTGCTATTAAGGGATATTTTTTCGAGATCCCAGTAGAATATTTTGTGACTGAAAAATTTCTAGAAACATGAAGGCAAGAATAAGTAAAAGTATAGGAAAGTATAAGAAACGTCATTAGGGGTTTTATACAAAATAGTTTTTTTAAATCTCCTTAGAATGGGAATTTATAACTATCAGAGCTAAGTTTTATTCAACATAAAAGTATAGTGACTTTTAAAGGATAGCATAGGAGAGTTTGGGGGAATGATGGAGATATTCTTTATCCTGATTGTGGTGGTGGTTACCCAAACTGGTACATGTGTAAAATCCATAGAACTGTAAACCAAAAGAAAAAACCCTCAATTTTACTGTATGATAATTTTAAAAACAAAGTTTAAAACATTCCAGTAAAAGGTTGTCAACTCTAAACCAATGATATGTTGGCAGATGTCTAACAAAAATGATGTTTTTTAATATTGTTAATTGACTATTAAAGCCTAATTAAAAAGAAAAAAAGAAATATCTGTTTCTCACACAAGATAAAATTACCAACTTTACATCTATTTCTTAATTTTTTCCCCTTATATCTATAATAACCCATGACTATTTCATTGTCTACGTCTCTATGCTATTTGGAAAATCAGAGGAAAAGAAGGCCTTTAAGGATTCAGGGTAATAGGTAAACGTCCCTATTGCATCTTCCAACAGGTCAAACATGGTGACTTTGGTTGGTTCTTATCCTTGTCTTTGTCCAATTCAACAGTCATTAATTCTCCTATTGATTTTTTTTAAAACAAAGGTCAAGCACATGTTCGTAGGTGACACCAATTGCTTTAGAGAGTTTGTCCTTTCCTCTTACTGTTCTGATTTAAACCCCATGTGGCATCTTCCACTGCATGGATAGTGATAGATGGGGTTAAGAGTGACACAGAAATGAACTCAGAAGTAAGTTTATAGCACTGCCGGGGACCATCTGTTAATGTAAATGTTTAAGGCAAAATGCATTAAGGCTTAAGAGCTGACGAGACATTTTATTTGCATCCTGCCTTTGGGATTATGCTTGGGTTCCTGTCTGGTGTTACCCTTTTATCTGCTGCTATTCATTTGCTGCGATGGAATCCTAAACACATTTAAGTTGTATTTGTCGAAATCTGGATTAAACAATAAAAATTAGGAGCTATGTTGGTCTTTATTGGGAGTTTCGAAGTGTTGAAATTAAACACATTTATATGGCTACTTAGCATTTATGATTACCTACTTAAGTTAAGTGGTTGTTTTAATGAAATCTGTTGTCTTCAGTACTGTATTTTAGGTCTATCAATGTCAATCAAGATAAAAATAAAAATAACTCGTAAATTAACTGGTATAAAAATCGTTATTAAAACCGTTTGAATTATATTGTAATTTTTTGATGATCTTGTAATAAAAGAGAGATGTTTGAGTGTACTGATTTTATTTTTAACCCTTTAAAGAATATTATTGGAGCAGAAATTCAAGTAACATATCTTTACTGTTTATAGGAAAATGGTCTTCAAAAGGGCAAATAAAATTCAGCTACTAAGCGTTAATTAAAAATATTAATCTCCAGCTTCTATTAATGTAATGGCTCAGGATTATAGAATGGGTTTTATGTGCATAGCAGTTGTACCCAAGTGCAAGAAAGTACAGAAAAAGAGGGAAAACTGAGGAGCATTAGAGGGAGAAAAAAAGTGAGGGAGAGGGAGAAAAATAATCCGAATAAAAGATTAGTTAAATAAATGAGTAAGACCTTTTTTTGGATAGGATTCATCTTGGAGTTTTCTTTTCCAGAAGCCTCTCAGTATGGTGAGTTAAAAATTATTAGAAATTTTAAATGGTCTCCCTCCGGGTGGATAAAACTACCTGTTCAGCTATAATGATTCTGAGTGATCTTATCTTCTCAAGCTTGTCCTTTGAGATCAGCAAAAAAAGTCCCATTTTCTCATCTCCTATTTGAGCTGGGGTTGATTGATACATAATTAAGATCGCTAAGGAGCAGTAAGTGGTAAGAGCTTCAAAATCTAAATTCTTCCATGATGATTCTCCCCACCTCCTTTTTTTACGAAGAACTTTCTAGTGGTTTTCACACTGTAAACACTTGGTATTGGGGGAAGGGGGATTGTGTTATGATGATAGGAGACAGGATGTGGGGTATGCAGAATTTTGAGCTGCAAGGAAAAGATCCAGAGAGAATCCAAATGAATTACAACCTCTTAGGTCACTTAACCTGTCTCTTTTATTACATGGAATAGGAAACTGAGCACTCCTGAGGCGACTTGATTTTCTCAAGGTTATGCGTCTGGTCAGAGGTAGAGGCAGGAAGGAAACCCAAGTCTTTCCGTCCCCAGTCCTTTGTCCTCTGCACTAGGCCATCAGCCTCTCTGTAATTTTGCAATCTTACATTTTCTTTGTAATCGCTTGAGAAGTGGGCTTTAACCTTTCCTCTGTCTATGCTTGGAACTATTTGCCTGGGAAAGTTAAAAAGTAGCACAGGGTAACATCCCCCTTGAATTATTTCTCCCATTTTAAATAGAGGGTGCATGCTGCAGAGGTGTAAGTTTGCATGGGAAATGTGGACACGTTCAGTGGACCACTTGGCACTTGATCTGATGGACATTGCAGAGTCATCACACATTCTTGAGTTTTAATGTCAGCAGTTAATGAAAGGTATACAAATGGAAGGCTTTTCCTACACTTTCAAGGATCTGTAATTTATATTCACTACTTTTTAAATTTGTTTTTCTAATAAAAATTAGGTAAATTTTAACTGTAGAATGAAACATATTGAAATGAGATAGGGCTCATGTACAAAAAGCCTAATACCATATCTGAAACTCTACAAAATGTTAGGAGTTCTCCATGGAGAGGAGCAGGTCTTCAGTGAGCTACAGGCCAAGGCCTTCCTTATAGTTCTATGAATGCAGAAAGCCTTGTAAAAATTTGAGTGAAAATTGGGAAAAGAAATAGATCTTAATTATATAAATTGGTTATAAGAGTTCAGATGAGGAAGAGTTACATGCTATCTCTAAAAAAAAAAAAAATTAATACCATAGAGAGAGACAGGCATGTTTTATAATAACAACTTGGCTAGTATCATGTCTGTATTAAAGCCCTGTGGGAACACAGAACCAATCGTGCCGGCTACAGGTAGAAAAGGCTTCACGGTGGTGTTGACATTTAAGTAGAGTTTTGAAGAATGCAGGTTCTTGGTGGAGAATAGGGAGAAGAGCATTCTGGGTAGAAGAGTTAAGGGGAAGACATATAGCTCCACATGTTTTCAAGGAGGTCTAACCCAATACAGTCATTTAACTCAACCGAACCGATTTCATATCTTTACCACGTTTTTTTAAAGAAGCATGTGTATAACTCTTCGAAAAAGAAATATCAGGCAACCATTGCCATCTTAACTAAAAATCTCTTATTTTTGAAAACTTTCCTCGAAGAGTCTTCTGAAAAGGAGATAAGAGGATGTTTTCAGCTGCACTTGGGAAGAACGTGAGGTGCTAGGCTGCCCCTGCCTTTCAGAAATAACAACTAATCATTCTCTGGTTAAAGCAACACTAGTATTCAAGTGAGTCGGAGCAATTTCAGAATAGTTGGCGTTTGCCCAAGGCTAACTTGAAATGAGATGGTGAATTTCCTCAAGAACAAAGCAAAGTTCCTTTGTTACACAGAAGGAAATGGCTACTGATAGAAGAGAGGACAAGCTAGATTCTTGCAAACCTCCATCAAAGTCTGTTGCAATATTTTAGATAAATCACTTTAAACATCTGAACTTTGAAGCATGTCAGCTTCCACTTAATAAGAAAAATCGCTTGAAGCTCTCTCACTCCACTTACCACCTTACCCTTCTCCCTGAAGCTCAACATGAGTTAAGGAGCACTGAAAGCCTAGATGAAATGTGAACCCTTCACTACCTCCTGGTAAAGGTGGTGACTGATGCTCTGCCTCAGCCTCCCCAGTGGAGCAATGTCATTTCAAATTCGGTCAAGATGGAGCAAACAAAGGTTTGAACAATTTTAAGATTCTGGCTCTTTCGTGAACTTTTAATATATTCGTATGTATGTGTATAATATATTCTTGAATATTTTATTATACTACAAATAGTGATACTCTTTGAAGAGAACAAATTTCTGGGATTTCCCCTATGACTTGGGCTTAAGTCAAGAGGTCTGTTAATAGTTCTTCAGATGTAGTTCCTACGAAAGAGAATAGTTAAGTTAGAATATACTCCAAGTTTATAAGGAAAGCGGATAAGCGAGTCATTTAAATACAAGCAGATTTTTTTTGTACTTTATTGGCTTTCATATTCCTTGATTTTTCTTTGTCAGCTCTTTTTTAATATGTCATTCTGAAAATACGCCTTCTCAGTAAAGGCAGGATATTTAGAAATAAGGCAGCTTGAACCACAGTGCAGCTATTTAATTTTAAGAGAGATTGCTTCTAATTGCTGTAATTATTAGTTGTCCCAGACATGTCAACTATTTCAGTGAAATTTAGGAATTAAGGGCATTTGGCATAGCTAATGTGGTCGTCTCTTTTTATTGATGACCATATGATGGTGACCAAAACCCAAAACAAAACAAAAAAACATGTTTTCATGGTTCGAGTATCAGGATCAGAAATTTTTGTGGATGTGGTGTTGTGGTGGCAGGGAGGGGCAGAGGAATTCAGCTGCCTTTTTGAATCTTCCTTATCTTCTTGTTTTGCCTCAAGCATCTACCAATAGAAGCTTATGGAGCAGCTGCTAGATGCAAAGCTGTGTGTGGAGGTCCCAACGAGTTAGGCACCCCTGACCACTAGGTATTAGTAAACTTATAGGAAAAATATGATCTGAGTACCCCAAAATACATTAAAAAGTTAAATACTAAATGTGTAAAATAAAAAAAAACAAAACAAAACTGCTTTTAGTCTCCAAGAATGTTAGTTGACAGCAACTGAGGAAGATACCTTGGTGAGAAGGTATTTGCTTTGAGTTTCCATGAATGAGAAGAAATCAAATAATCAGGAGAAATAAAACCCCATAGCTGAGAACAGCATCATTAGCAAAAACATGTCAGCACGATCCCTGTAGATAAGGAATTGTATTTCTCTTCCTTATTTGACAGTTATTTCATATGGTAATAAAAAAGGCAAAAGATAGGCACGAGGGCTTGCCTTTTGCTTTCTGCCACTTGTTTTTTTAAGAAACACTGAACTCACACCTATGAATATTTTGACAAGCTTAGAAACCTTTAAAAAATAACTCTTGTGCGTGGCAAGACGTTACTAAAATCAGATCTGTTTTTTTTTCCCATGGAGATGACGACTGCAGAACTTTTCATTCACACCCTCAAACTCGTGCAGAGATCAGCCAGGATCCTCTTCTGCACATTTCAGCTCCATTCAGGGTGCTTGGAGGGAACACAGACGACTCCCTGGAGGGCTCTCTTGACCTCATCGCACCTCTTGGCCTGTTTCAAGAACACTTATTTGACCTGAATTAAGGTAGTGACTTTTCATCTCTCAATTTGAGGCACAAATCAAGTGGGATTTTGCATTATCTTTGTGCTTTTCAAATAATCACAAAAATCATATCCAATTACTTCTTTGAGCCAAGCTTCTGAACATGTTAGATTGCTGTAGTGTTGAAGTCACCTTCCTTTTGATATCTCAAAGAGTATCTAGCCATGCTATCGATTTTATGGAGGACTGACTATATCTTTAGAAACATTTTATTTTTTAAATAACAAGAAGTTTTGGCTAAGGGCTTAAATCTTTCCTGGTTCTAGATTGGATAGAATAATACTCATCACCTTGAGCAGAAAAGATTTTAGGCTTCTAATTGCTTCCCAGGTAATGTAGTATAGTGATTATCAAGGCCTCTGAATATGCATCTCTGGATGTGTAGAACCAAATGAAGGTGTCCAGGCATTTGGAAATGCTCACCCACCCCTTTAGAGAAGAGGATAGTTTTGGCTGGCGGGGGCAACAGCTCTTATGTTGGACGTGACCCTTTTCCCTGGGGAATTGTTTACTTTCAGTTACTTTCAGATTCTGGGTTTTGTCTTTGTCGTCTCTGACATCTTTCTCCTTTGCTTTCACTCCCCTTCATTGACCTATCAAGTTACTAGAACATCATGCATCTTTTTTCATCTTACTCTACATGCCTTTCCTAATTGTTCCGTTTTCCCGCCAGCTTCAGATATTGCCATGGTCTCATAACTGGCACTCCTCCAACCCCGGCGTCTTTACCTCTTATCGTCTCTTCTTGTCATTCCAGCCACTATTCAAAAGTCTTCTTTCCCAGCCCTCCACCAGTTGTCAAGAGAATGAAATCCACACTTTTTGGGAAGTGGGCTATC
Source organism: Pteropus vampyrus (assembly GCF_000151845.1). NCBI lineage: Eukaryota > Metazoa > Chordata > Mammalia > Chiroptera > Pteropodidae > Pteropus > Pteropus vampyrus. Next base: position 2,167,236 of record NW_011888813.1, read on the forward strand.
CACCACACTGCATAACACAAGGTAGGGATTCAGAGAATATGCAGGTTACGGAATTAAACCCTGTCTAGCACTGTTCAGACATACTCGGTATTAGAAGTAAACAAAGGCTTTTTTTTTAGGAATTGACTGATTATTTGCCAGTATTGAAAGTCTGGAATTTGTAGCAGGGACATAAAGCCCGAGATTTAAAGATAAGGGACTTGTAAGAAAAAACAAATCCCAGGGCACACAGCCGTGTTGCCAAAAACAACATGGTGTCCACAAGGAGTCCCTGGATTACTAAAGTTTGTCCCCAGCTTCCTTTTCAGTAGGAAAGGGTCCCATCTCAGTCTCCCATCTCAGTGAAGAAAGCCGGAAATAGGCAGAATGAAGCAAGCATTCTCATTCCTGTACCCATGACAAAATTCTGTCTGGATCGGTGTGATTTCTGTGTTTAGGTGTGCTACATGGAATAAAAGTACCTCGCTCATTGCCTGGTGCATAGTTAGCTGTTATATGAAAAATTCTGACCACGAGAAAAGCTGAAGAAAGCTAAGTGCACATTACATGAGGCCTTGGATGTCAGGATAAGACGTTCGTCTTAATAGATAGTAAGGAGCTTCATCCGTATTCCTTTACATACCATGTCTTTTTTACTTGTTTGTAGAAAGCAAGAAGTATCAAGAATAGTAGCATTTTCTAACAGAAATATAAGTTGCTTTTGGCTCACGTTCAGCCTCTGAATCCTCAGGAGTTTTTCACGCCCTCTCCCCTCTCCTGCTTTCCAGCTGATTTGACAGAAGGACAGAAGGATTAGGAAATCAAGTAGCTTATCTGAGAGGTTCCCCACAGGGCACTTTGTCCCAGGTGTTCCTCCTTGTAGCTTATATAATCAGGAGTGTTCTGCATGCTGAAGGTATTACTATAAAGGTGATTGTTTGAGTCAGTGGGTGATGGTGTCAAGGCAATTATAGCCAGGTGATGTGTGATCCTAAAGACCTAGTTAGTGCCCCAGGAGACCCCGGAGACAGAGCTTCTCCCCATACCTTTGCAATCGCACATTCTGAAGTGAGGTGGCACCGCTTACCAAACAGGAACAAAAGTGAATCATTAAAGGGGGACAGTGTGTTCCCCTAGTGCTTTGGGGGAAAAAAACATCACTCCAAGTTAATCTTTTCTAATGTGTCCCTTTTTGTTATGTTCATATTTTTGCTGGGTTTCTTTGTTCACTTAAAATGAAACTAAAACAGAACCATGAGAATTGAACATGGTTACCTCTGATAATCAAAAAACAAAAACAAAACGATATTTAAATGTTTTTTAAGGAAATGGAAAGAACAATAAATTAGCTGTTTTTCTTGTCATTAATTTTTTTTTTCTACTTTAAAATTACTTATAATAGATAATTCTACATCAAACTTGAGATTAAAGTTGTGAATGGTTAGAGGCTTATGTCCCAATTGTGGCCACCGATCCTACTGTGTAGGGGGGCATCTATGTGAAACTGGATCTCTTTTGAATATTAGGATAAAGACTATCCCTATGGAGAGATTAGAGACTTTATTTTATTTTTCTCTTCCTCGCTTTTCTTTTTTAATTAAGCGATTCACGGGTGCTATTGAAAAAATGTTTCAAAATATACCACTGAGAAGATTGTTTAGTTTTCATAAACGGAGTCATACAATAACCATACGTTCTGAACCTCTCTCCCCGTCACTATGTATAGAAATATGTAGGTTCGTTTACATTCAAAGTGAAATACAATTTGAAATTTTGCTGGAGCAACATCCTGCATATGTGCGTCCAGGTTGGAGTTTCCAAGAAGTGACTGGAAATTAGCCATTTCAGCCACAGTGTGATGGCTTGGTTCGGTGCTTAAATGAGCCTCAGGAAGGAGTGAGTACAGAAAACTCCCACCATGCTCAGTTTTTCTTAAAGAACTTGCATAGGGACAGACCACTGGGGCTTCTTTCTTTCCGGTTTTAAAGGATAAAAAATTTTTTTTTCCCCCAAAGGCCCTGTTCAGCTGGGTTCCTGCCTTGCTCTCAACTGAGGTGTCTAACTCTGCTTGTGCCCAGCTTTGCAGGGCCTGGGGCAGGGGGTGTTGAAGATTATGTAGTATCCAGAAAACTAGAGTGTGTCATCTAGATTTCACTCACTAACACATTTGTACATTTATACTCAGATTTACCATATGGCAGACACTGAGCCTAGCGTTAGAGACAGAAACATGAGCAAATGTTGTCCATTCATTGCCAAAGGGCGTTATAGATCCGTGAGGGATACAGACAAGGACACAGGCAGTTATACGAAAAGTGAGTCTTGCATTGACCAGCGTAGTTCAGAAGCTTCTAGGCAAACTTTGAGGGCACGAAGAGAAGCTTCTAGGACGAGACATCTAATCCGAGCACTGAAGGGCGATTAGAATATAGCTGGGTGAATAGAGGTGTGGAGAAAAGGAGCATTGGAGACATGGGAGGCCACATGTCAAAGGTTCAAGAATGCCTACTGGGGTCTGGTGTCTTGGGGCAAGTTATACCCAAGACAGGTAAGCACAGCAGATCTCTTTAGCCTTCAAGCAGGGGTCCCCAACCCCCGGACCGTGAACTGGTACCTGTCAGTGGCTTCTTATGAACCAGGCTGCACAGCAGGAGTGGGCAGACAAGCGAGGGAAACTTCATCTGTATTTGCAGCAGCTCCCCAGCGCTAGCATCACTGCCTCAGCTCCACCTCAGATCATCAGGCATTAGATTCTCATAGGAGGACCAGTCCCTGGTGTCAAAAAGGTTGGGGACCGCTGCCTTAAAGGCTTCCTAAGGAGTTTGGGCTTTATTCTGAGAGTCATGAGGAACAATTAAGGAATTTTAAGAGGCATAGGGATCTGATTAATAAGGTTTTATAAGGTGGAGAACAGATGGAAAGGGGTAGAGAGACCATTAGGATGCTACTGCAGATGCCGGGATAAGAGATTATGGTGGTTTAGACTAGGGAAGCGGCTGTGGGGCTGGAAAAATATACAATGTTTGAGGAAGCAGTTCTTGCATCCTGTGAGCAAGTCTCTGCAATTGCAAAAGCACCAGCTGAGTTCGGCAACTTTGAGAAACTGCATCATTTTCACAGGCGAAACAGTTAACTCTGACATTGCAAAGCTGAATGCGTGTGGTGCAGAGGTTAGATAAATGTCTGTCTCTGGGGGTATATATACCGTTGCATTTTTTATTTTGTTTTGTTTTCAAGAGATAATTGCACCCGAGGCTGGAGCTTGCTCATCCTATCTTTTGGACTCAGAGTACAGTGTCTGGTCTATTTTCTACATGACTGGGCTTTACTTCAGAACTGACGAGTCATATATCATTCTGATTGATTTTTTTCTTTTCTCTTTTTTTCCCCCCTCTCAATAAA
>NW_011888813.1:2172321-2185539 GCF_000151845.1 Pteropus vampyrus
CAGGAAGGAGTGAGTACAGAAAACTCCCACCATGCTCAGTTTTTCTTAAAGAACTTGCATAGGGACAGACCACTGGGGCTTCTTTCTTTCCGGTTTTAAAGGATAAAAAATTTTTTTTTCCCCCAAAGGCCCTGTTCAGCTGGGTTCCTGCCTTGCTCTCAACTGAGGTGTCTAACTCTGCTTGTGCCCAGCTTTGCAGGGCCTGGGGCAGGGGGTGTTGAAGATTATGTAGTATCCAGAAAACTAGAGTGTGTCATCTAGATTTCACTCACTAACACATTTGTACATTTATACTCAGATTTACCATATGGCAGACACTGAGCCTAGCGTTAGAGACAGAAACATGAGCAAATGTTGTCCATTCATTGCCAAAGGGCGTTATAGATCCGTGAGGGATACAGACAAGGACACAGGCAGTTATACGAAAAGTGAGTCTTGCATTGACCAGCGTAGTTCAGAAGCTTCTAGGCAAACTTTGAGGGCACGAAGAGAAGCTTCTAGGACGAGACATCTAATCCGAGCACTGAAGGGCGATTAGAATATAGCTGGGTGAATAGAGGTGTGGAGAAAAGGAGCATTGGAGACATGGGAGGCCACATGTCAAAGGTTCAAGAATGCCTACTGGGGTCTGGTGTCTTGGGGCAAGTTATACCCAAGACAGGTAAGCACAGCAGATCTCTTTAGCCTTCAAGCAGGGGTCCCCAACCCCCGGACCGTGAACTGGTACCTGTCAGTGGCTTCTTATGAACCAGGCTGCACAGCAGGAGTGGGCAGACAAGCGAGGGAAACTTCATCTGTATTTGCAGCAGCTCCCCAGCGCTAGCATCACTGCCTCAGCTCCACCTCAGATCATCAGGCATTAGATTCTCATAGGAGGACCAGTCCCTGGTGTCAAAAAGGTTGGGGACCGCTGCCTTAAAGGCTTCCTAAGGAGTTTGGGCTTTATTCTGAGAGTCATGAGGAACAATTAAGGAATTTTAAGAGGCATAGGGATCTGATTAATAAGGTTTTATAAGGTGGAGAACAGATGGAAAGGGGTAGAGAGACCATTAGGATGCTACTGCAGATGCCGGGATAAGAGATTATGGTGGTTTAGACTAGGGAAGCGGCTGTGGGGCTGGAAAAATATACAATGTTTGAGGAAGCAGTTCTTGCATCCTGTGAGCAAGTCTCTGCAATTGCAAAAGCACCAGCTGAGTTCGGCAACTTTGAGAAACTGCATCATTTTCACAGGCGAAACAGTTAACTCTGACATTGCAAAGCTGAATGCGTGTGGTGCAGAGGTTAGATAAATGTCTGTCTCTGGGGGTATATATACCGTTGCATTTTTTATTTTGTTTTGTTTTCAAGAGATAATTGCACCCGAGGCTGGAGCTTGCTCATCCTATCTTTTGGACTCAGAGTACAGTGTCTGGTCTATTTTCTACATGACTGGGCTTTACTTCAGAACTGACGAGTCATATATCATTCTGATTGATTTTTTTCTTTTCTCTTTTTTTCCCCCCTCTCAATAAACTGGGAGGGGTGAAATAGAGACTGTGATGGGACAGCATCAGGACAACACAACCCAAATATACAATTATCAGGAGCTCCCCAGCCTAGCCTCTGTTGTCCTCTTCTTTTGTTAGTGAGGACTGAGAGAGAGATGTAGAGTTGAATGAGTTCACACAGCGGGTAAGTGGCAGGGAAAATAGGTAAGCAGTCCAGGCTTGGAGCGCTCTGATGGCTGCCAGAGGGGAATGGTAAGAAGCGGGTGTAGCAGAGAGATGGGACGATGGGGTGACCAACCAGTGTATTGAGCACTGCAGTCCAGCTAAGCCTTTAATTGTCTATCAAAGCTTTCATTGCTCCTGAATTCTTGGATTCGCTTTGAGCTGTGTCTTCCATTTTAGTTTCCTTTCTTCTTAGTGTCTGTCATTCCAAAGGCAAAGACTCTACTGCATAAGCATCCATTTTTAGTAAACAGGAAGATACAGAATGTAGGGGCTTGTGTGCACATGCGCACATTGGAAAAATCCTCTGTAAGGCTAGGCAGGTTTCGTAAAGTGGATGGGGTTGTATTATAATGAAATACATGCTACTTCTTCAGAAAGTCCATCTATTCTGCAAAATTTTTATTCTCTTTTCAAATTAATACAACTCTGACTTTGGCCGATTCTCATACAGTTCTAAGGGATTAGGATCTTTGAACAAAAAATTCTTCCCATATACATACGTGTGTTCATTCTGGAAGGAACATGTGCCTGTTAAGGTTTTCAGAGAATTCTGAGATTTTTTTAATGACTGTTGATACCCATTATAAAGCCGTAGAAATGCGCACTGTGGCGATCAGCCGTCTCTGGACGCCAGCACACCTCGCTGACTTCCTTCTGGCAGATCACACATGAGGGGAAAAGTACTGGGTTAGAGGTAAAAGCAATAGAGAGGATGACAAACACAAAGGTAGTTAAACATGAGGCTTTTAAAAAAAAATTCTGATCTATACATTTTGGCTTTAAAAAGATGGTGGTGGTGTGTGTGTGTGTGTGTGTGAGTGTGAAATGGGGAAAAATACCAATGCATCAAAGTGGACAGGTCATTTTGTTGAATGTAATATTCAGAGATTATGAGAGGTAATAATTTCTGGCTGCCATGCTTTATGCTAATGTAGCCGTCCTCCGTTGTATGCTTCTGCTGAGACAGCCACTTTATTCCTGCTTAATTTTCCCTCTGATGGTGGTGGTAGAGGCCTGGGTATCTACAGTCAGCTTTTACCAATTTAACTGGCTGCCACCACAGGCCATTATAAATTATTATTCTTATTTAGCACTTGAATCTACAATTTATTTCTTTCTTTCATATGCTGTGAAATATAGTTATAGACTTAGGTCTAAGTTAGCTATGCTTCTTTGTTCTTATAAATCCAAATATATCATTAGAAATAAGCTAAACTTTTTTGAATGCTAAACATTTGTAATCTCTAAGACAGACTGGTAAATTATCAAGGAGCTACTTTCATTCATGCACGCATACAAGCATTTATGCTTTTATTCGTCCCTGTGTGCAATAGATATTTACTGAACACCCACTTTACACTGGGCAATGTTTTAGGCGTAGAAGATAAAACAGTGAATGATACGTATTAGAGGAGAGGTATTACCTAGAATGTCTAGAAAATACTAGTCAGATTTGGGGAAACATACTGATAAATCTCATACTGATAAATCTCAATATAGTTTTTCTTCATACTGATAAATCTCAATATAGTTTTTCTTCATACTGATAAATCTCAATATAGTTTTTCTCCTCAATTATCCATACAGCTCCATGGCAAAATCTTGTGTTTTTTTTCCCCCCTCATTATTTTTAGTCCGCCTTTTGTATTTCATGAAGTAGTCTTTGCCTTTAGTGGGGTGGTATTTTCGTACTTTCTCCCTAATGTCTTAGAAAAAAATATTTTTCCTTATTTCTTACCTATAGTTGTTTTGGAATGTGGTAAATCACTGGAAATCTATAGATATGAAAAATTTTGCTGTAAAAATTCATATGTACCTGGATAAACAAAGGGCACGTCCTTTTCTGGAATTCTAGATTATAGACATTTTTCAAAATTTCATACAAACTCTTCTAGTTGCACTATTCCCAGTTGGTTAATTGACTTTCTATTCTGTTTCTTTCTTATGTCTTTCTCTCTCTCTCTCTCTCTCTCTCTCTCTCTCTCTCTCTCTCTCTCTCTCTGCTGTAAGGAAAGAGCAGTTATAAGTTATTAGTATACAGGAGGTGATTTTTCTTATATCCTCTTGAGTCCCACCACTAATAACTGAGTAACTGTAGATACTTAACGTCTCTGAGCCATGCTTCCTTACCTGTAGAATTGTGCAATATTTCCTGTGAATAATGAGATAATATGTGGCGAGAAAAAAAGATAGTAGCACCATATTGTTCATCTTGCCCATGCTTGGTTCTCACCAGTCTTCTCTATGAATCGAGACCTGCATCCCTTTCGCCTGTTCCTGACTCCTGATGCTTCCACTGTTGCTGCCCACCTGCTCCCCCTCCAGTAGGTCCTGATGCTTCTTTCCTGCTTGTCTATTACTCAGGTATTGTATTTGGTTTTTCATACCTGGCATGTCTAAATCTTCACCAGGTTAAGTCTTGATCTCTCATGTTGATCCTGTTTTGCCACAGACAAATCCAGTTTTGATAGTAAGTCAGTGTGCTTCTGGAAAATTTAGCTTTTGAGATAATTTTGATAGATAGTGATGAGAAAAACAGCCTTTTGGCAGCCTTTAAATGTTCAGGCAAGTTGGTTTGGTGGTCAAAATGACCTTTTCTACTCGTTGCCATAGTGCCTGGAATATATTCCATATAGACTCATTCCTTAGCTCTTTAAAAGTTTCTCGTTTTCTAGACTTTTCAACTAACCCTCGAATCCTCCAGGTTAGCATTTGAAATCATACTCAGTTGGCACCTGAGATGGGCTAAGCTAAGGTCAAGGTCTTGCATAAATGGAGCATAGCCTAAGGGTGGGCCGCAGAGGAAACAGGTGGAGGGAAAGCATCAGAAGCAATTCTATTCACTCATCGCAGTTCTGCCATGGGCTAGCCTCCCATAACCCTAAGACTTTTGCTGATGCCAACTATCTAAAAAAGCCTGGCTCTGTTTACCTCAGTAAGAGGAAGAGTCATAGTCATTTTCTGCCTGCTTCCCAAGGGTGAGGATGCCAGCTTGAGAGACTTGGTGGCATCATAAAGCAACATCAGGTGAAAATTAGGGAATGAATTTACTTGGAGCTTTAGGAAAGGAGTTCTGACTCTGTAGACTGGAGTGAAGAGTCCAAAAGGAAGAGGGCAAAACATCACTTCGATTGAGTAATTTGTGGCTGAACTGTGTGGACTTGTGGTTCTGGTACATCTGTTCTTCCTCTTGTTTTCTACATTGCATACAGTGGATGCGCCAGGAATATATAACTCCCTTATCAATTATTTCAGTATATTCTTTATCACTTTAGAAGGGGAAGCTTGTGTGTATTTTTAATGTGAATGTAGTATCCCCCTGCTCCTCAGTGCAACATGTACCATGGTGCTGATCCATGGGATTCTCAGTTTGTGCAACAAAGCCAGAAATGCTGCACAAAATCCCAATAGTTGGCTGCAAAGTCTGCCCTGAAGATCAAATAAAGGAGGCACATACATGTCCTTAACAGGTGCTCAGCAGGTCGTTTGGGTTATATTACTCTCCTACAGCCACCTCTCAGAAAGGGATTCCTCTACAAAGTGCTTGGTAATGCCTCATACCTTTGGAGAACTCTTCTGGGCCTCTATGTCAACTCACATTGCTGAACCAACTGGAGTAATGAGCTCTCTGTAAAGACGCCTGGGAAGAGGACAGCCCATAGTGCCCACTTTATCTGGGATTTAAAATGCTTTGTTCTTGTTAAATTAAAGCATCCCAGCCATCCTGCCCTGGACACATCCTGTCTTAGCTGATCTCATGTTTACAATACAAGAACAATCTCAGTTGAGCTGATTTGTTTAATGAAAATGTATTTCGCTATTTGAAACTTTTACTCCAACCCCCTAAAAAGCATATGTTATTGCATATGATGTTAAAAACTATTTGCAGTTCCTTTTTGTTTGCAGCCTCATTGCGTTTTCTTCTCTAATCTCTAGATATATGCTTCATCTCTTGGAAATAAAGCAAGGTGGTTTTTTTTGTTGTTGTTTTTCCTAGTTGGACGTTATCTTAGGGAAGTTGCTTGTGGCATTATCCTGGCTCTGGGTGTGCTGCCTGCCTTTTCATACATTCTCAACCCACCACACGTTTCTTGTAATGTTGCTGAGTCTGGCTAATTCAGATCCTTTCTCTAAGTTGCTTTCATTTAACTCAAGTTGAGAATATCTGATACTGTGCTCACAGAGCTGTTGAGTTTAAGAGCTCAGAGAAATGCTCCCCACTGAGATTTCTGGATGCCACAGCGGTGTCTGGAATAGGAAGCACATCAGAGTGCTTTTGGCAGCAAGTAGCTGAGATTCCTGGCCACTCGTAAGATAAGATAACTGTTGCAGCTCCAAATAGCTTCATAATTCAATATTCAAAGAGTAGAAGGTAAAACATGTGTCGCACTTTTTATAAAAGAGAAAAACTTTTTCCACAAGCCTCCCGGCTACTCCGCAACCCCCAGTGAATTTCCTTTTATATCTCATTAGTCAGATTGGGCATCTGGTCACCCTAAATCAATCACCAGCAAAGGAGAATGAGATTTCCACAATTAGTATAGCCCAGTCATGATCCATCTTTTGGGGCTGAGGCCATCTTCCTTACAGTATTACCCAATTCCTGAGTAAAATCAAAATATAGTTAACAGGTAGAGAAAAACAGATATGGGGTTGGCAATCACAAAGAACATTTGCTTCAGGAAAAATCATGATTGGGTTTCTAGGTACCTTGCCTATCATTTGTATGTGTCTAAACAGAGTTTTCTATTTAGTCTGAGATATTTTCAAGTAACTATGTAGTTTCTTTGTTAGATCCTGTCCTGGACCCCAGTTCTCTCATTAAACTCAAAGAGAAAGGCATGAGAGAATGTAGGGAGTCATGGAGAAGAAATGTAGGCAGAGGGTTGTCCAGAAAGAGTATTATAATTAGGGTGATCATATAATTTATAATTTAAATCAGGCCACTTTTGAGAGTCAAAGGAGGAGCTAGGAAAAATTCTGCCATGTCAACAGATGTAAATCATCGTAGGCAAGCCCAAATGTATGATAAAATCAGGTTTATGTGATAGTCTATTTTAAAAATGTTATGGAGAAGCTAATTTTTTAAGAGTTTTCTTAGATAAAGAGAATGCAAAATTTATTTAAAATAATAGAAAATTCCAAATTCATATGAAAACCTTTCTACGTTTGATTTTGTTTAAAATCCAAGTGTTATGAGACTTAAGAAAGTAAGACTATTATAAAAGGTACAGTGGCTTTTTTTTTTAACCTTGCAGATCTTGTAAAACTTCTAGGATGAATTTGAGGAAAAACAGCATATGTAATCAAAATATTGCATTTTTTTTTTGCTGGAAAACTATAAATATTTATCTTTTATTTCATCTCATGTTCATGCCAAGTCTTTCTCTGATTTCTTCTAACCTGCCAAGGCTTAACTATCACTGATATTTTTGTACTAGGAGGTTTTTGGTCTTTGCTGCTGATTGAAGCCTGAGAAAGAGCTTTGTGTGAGGGAATAGTCAAAATAGAAGAAAAATAATCTTCTACAGACAAAATGTTTTCAAGCATGGATGAAACATGTGAAAGGTTATGCCCTCAAAGAGAACATTCCAGGATAAGCTCTCTCTCATACGTAGTTAAATTTTGCATTTTGCTGCTGTGTTCACAGAATGTTCTCTGTCAGTCACAATAAAGGAGAGCCTTTTCATTGAAACAAACCACTGAATCTGTTTTAGTGACTGTGCCGACAGTCCGTATGTATCTGAAAGAATAGGAAGCACAAGGAGAAATTTAAGCACACTCACATCTAGGGTAGATGTATTCAAAATTGAACGTTAATGAGACAGGAACAAGAATTATTTTGAAAGCCCCAAATCATCCCTCCCTTCCACTCAATTTCTGCTAAATACTAGTGTAAATTTTTTATGAATAGTAAAGAGATTCGTATTTCTCTACTTTTATAATCTTTAGTTTCTCCTTCAGGCCACTTAAGAACAGGATTCAGTTTCTTGCTTTTCCTTATTGGTCCAGTGTGCCCTTTATTTAATGATCTAAGAATTGCAATTGATACTAAGACTTCTGGTCTGTGTATTTAGATCTTGGATCTTAGAAATGAGTAGTTACTAAAAATCAATGTTCTATCAAGAATGTAGCAGAAACCTCATTTTCTGAGTAAATCTCTATTGCCTTGTACGTAAAGGGGCTATTTCTTGGTCTGCTAATCTATAGGTTACATTCAATCTAGGTTACCAGAAGGAATAGGTAGATGGCAAACAGGGCATGAAATACCCTGTCACAGAACTCAGCACCCCAAAATGAGGGCAAGAAACCCATCACTTTGGGGTATATTCAGAGGTCACTTTGTTAAATCATGTCATGTTTCCAGTATCTGGATTCATTACCTGCAGGCTGTCTGTTACTCTCAGGGTCCATTCTGTTTGGTCCAAAACTGAAGAGAAATAATTGGCTCTGGTGGTTTCATGTGAATGTCGAAATAGCAGCACTACTGCTAAAATATCCCCAGCAGCTCATAATTAATTATCTCCCTGATCTTCACATTTTTCCTAAGGGACAGGTAAGAAAGTAGGTACAGAGCAAACTTAATACTCAGGTAGAAGATAGCAGATCCAACTCCTTAAAACCTATATGCTGGAAGAAATGGTTGTTTCCTCTACCTTCCTCTTGACATACAGCCAATAGCCCAGCCAGTAGATGTCTAACCATGTCAAGGAAGGATTCAAGGCTGGTGCTTTCAGTGGCCTCACTCCTTATAGTGAGTGTCACACTATGGTACTTGTAGAATGAGTCTGAAGTTTAGCCTCACCATTTACATGTAAGAATTGCTACCTCTTTTATTTCTCCAGTCCAACTTTGTATCATCCTGGAGTTTCCCACCCTCTGGAATGGCAGGAAATTCACAACTGGCTTTTCTTATAATGGGGTCATGCCTGATTCTCTAGCTCATGATGAAAGAAAAGCTCGAAGAAGAGAATAATAGTTCTTAGTTGGTGGTGGAGTCATGTTTATTGTTGTTCTTTTGGCTCTGGGTGCTTTCGGCTGTGACCTCTGTCTTAAGCACTATTGTTCTGGTTTGGTTGGTGATAGGTGGTCAGTAGTGCTTCCAATTACCCCCAGCCGCTGGCCTGCAGTAAACATCTCTTCTGTCCTGCATGCTGCATGGAAGCAGAGCACTGGTCTCTGCCACCTTGATATCTGTTGTGGTTGAATCGAGTCCTCCGAAAAGATATGCTGAAGTCTCAACCGCTGACACCTGAGAATGTGACCTTATTTAGAAATAAAGTTTTTGTATATGTGATTAAGATGTAAGTTAATATGGGGTCATACTAAAATAGAGTGGATCCCTAATCCAGTATGGCCGGCGTCCTTATAAGAAGAGAAGAGACAAAAACAGAGAAACAGACACACACAGACATGAGAGTGCCATAAGACACAGCTCACATAGAAAAAACACAGTGTGACAACTGAGACAGAGATTGCAGTGCTACATGTACAAACCAAGGAACACCAAAGATTTTTGGAACACCAAGAGCTAGGAGAGAGCTTTGGGACAGATTTTGCCCTAGAGCTTTCCGAGAGAACGTTGTCGCTGCTGATGCCTTGATTTTGAAATTCTGGTCTCTAGAACTGTCACAAAAGAAACTTCGGTTGTTCTAAGGCACCCAGTGTGTCATGGCAACCTCAAGAAAAGAATACATCCCACCTCACATTTCCCGCCCCATGCCCTATCCTCTGTCTACCCCTCACTGCGGTCACGGAGCATAATCCCTCTCCACTGACCATTTGGGAACTCAATGCCGGCCGCTCTTCCTGGGGTTGGAGAGGATAAAGATAAAGCTAGCACAATTTAGCCTTTTTCTTGATATTTCACCCTATTACACTTACAGTTTCATGAGGCAACTTTGGTGGGAAGAGTTAGAAGCAGCAAGAGGGTATTAACAGTTCTCAGGGTCAAACCTCCATGACCTCACACTAGGACAGGTTCTCTTTTCTTTTATGCCATAGCATTTATTGAATCGTGTTGAACAACTTGTGCTCTAATGTTTTTTTCCCTATTAGAATGGAAGTTCCATGTCAGCAGAAGCTTTCTATACATTCCTCTAGCCTCTATGCACGCTACCTGGCATGAGTGGGCAATATGATTTATAGACTGTTGGTGTACATGGATGGATGGATGGATGGATGGATGGATGGATGGATGGATGGATGGATGAGGCTATGCATGTAGATGACATGTACTGAGTGACCATGGAGGGGAAGAGTAGGCAGGACTTAGGAGTATCCTCTATACTCCATAATGAACTACCAACCCACTTATTCTCTTCTCTGATAAAGATTCCTGTTTTGGTAAACCTTGAAGTCTCTTCTTTCAAACTTCTTGACCTCTAAGAAGAAGCAGTTTTCCATTTATGCCCCAGGTTACATTGTATGGAAAATACAAGAGGAAAACTAGGCCTTTTCTATTAGTGTCTGAACTATCTCATTAGTTACCATCAGTGTTGGAGTAATCGACTTCTCATTAAGACTTCTCATTAGATGGTTATTTTTCCCTTTTACCTTCTGGCATGAAATTCAGAACATTTAACTTATCATCACTTTCCTATTTATCGCTTAAAGAAAATTCACCTTTCCCCTAGTTATCACATTCTGATTTTTCAGGGTTTTATAAAATTTTTAATCTTATGATAAGATTTTATTTTTTATTTTTTAATAAGCCTTTAGCAATTGATCCATCTAGCATTTCAAAGCGTGTTTTAGTGATATGAGGTATCCTTTCTTTAAGATTTTATTTCGCCAACATTCATTGCATGGTATGAAGACGACATGCACTGAATGACCTTGAAAGGGAAGAGTAGGCAGGACTCAACAGTTTTCATGGTATTTCATGGCTAGGGCCAGTTGCACATTTGATCAAAATACACTGAGACCAAAAGAGCAGTTTAATTCTTTCTTAAGTAATATGTTTTTGCCTGTGAACATAGGATCATTTAATTTCAGGCAGCCTTAGTTCTCAGGTATGTAATTATAAAGAAAACTGGATGAGAAAAGTGACTTGATCATGGCACATATATGCTGCCACCATGAAACATAATCCAGTTAGATTGGTAGCATCACTTTCATTTATGAATACCATTTTAAGTCTTATGCACAAGTATTATCTATACAAATCACCTCCAGCCAAAGAAAGAGCTTGCTTAGTCACAGTTGGGTTGTCTACCTTTTCATAAAAAATATCTTGTAGAAAGCTTCTAAACAAGAGAATAGGATGTTTCAGATGTCTTGCAGGGTTTTTTTTTGTGTGTGTATTATTTTACTAGTAATATCTGTGTTAAAGAGCACTAAAACAATATGAATCACTGATATTAGAGTGTGCATCTATTCATACCATAAAGTCTCCCAATACGCATTAATACATTTCTCTTGTTGGTGTTTTAGAGTGATGATTCATTCCATTCTCCTGGCCCTTCCGAATTCCACATACTGATAAAGTTGCTTCAGAATGGGCTTCTTTAGTTTCCATTTTCTTTCCCAAGAACTTCCCCATGCCTCCCCTACCCCCAAATTCTTACCCAGTCTCAAGCACAACTGGGCCAACTGCCTTCCCTGAGTACAAGAAAGAGAAGATTGCTAAAGAGCTAAAACTACTTAAAAATTGAACAGAAAAGCCTGTGTCAGAGAACCAGTGGAGAAATATAAGTTTCTAATTATAACTGGCACCAGAGAAAATACTAAAGCCAGAGGCAGGTCCATAGTGGAAAAAATAATGGATTTAAAATAAATCGTTTCCTCCTTATGATAACATTGCCTTCATTTCTTTACTCTAGCTTTCTTCTTCTTCCTCCTCCTCTTCTATTATTATTGATGTTGTTGTTGTTGTTGTTATTTTATTTCTCGCCTTTTCTCTTTCTAGCCTACTTGATTTTAAGCCCCCCAGAAGACAAGTGTTGATTCTGTCTTTATCACCACTATATAGCCAATAATTAGCACATAGTAGATTCTAAGTAAATATTTGGAGACAGACTGTTCTTTCTATAGTACTTCTTTTTTTTTTTTTAGATTAGCCTCTCTCTCCATTTTCTGACCTCCAACCTTCTTTCTTCCTCTCTAATATGTCACCATAGATATTCTTTTCCTGTGACCTCAAGGTTCGTAAGTTTTGGGTCTGTCATCCCCAAATGAGCACCAGAGGATGATGGCCCTGGATAACTGTAGGAAGTGGGGTGAGGGGAGACGAATTCGTTTGAAACCTATCTTAATAGTTGGAACCTATTTGGGGAGTGTACATAAGAAAAAGTAAAGCATACTAAAAAACATGAGCAAAAAAGAAAAAATTAAAACTAATTTTAAAAAGTAATGCATTTTCATTTGCTCTTGCCACATGATCACTTTATCTTCCTTGCCTCTGAACACATTCTCTAATTACAACAAAGAAACTTTAAAATATCTAGTACCTTTGTAAAATTGCCATTAAATTTTGGAATACCATGTAATATTTACCATAATTGAGAATATGTAGTAATTTACCGTAAAGAACATTCTTTTATTAAGGATAATTGAAAGGCTTATGAAATTCACCAGATAGAATATTTCTAGCCACAATAACCAGGGGATTCAAGAGAAAGTATATAGGAATGAGCTCTTATCAGTGAATACAATTAGTTAATATAGTGTATTTTTATATCTGTTCCCAAATCAAAATGGATCTTGAAGCCTAAGATTTTATTATCTAACATGGGATTTTAAAAAAAGTGTAGACATATTGGTAGATAGGGAGAGATAGAAATATATAGTTTAGATAGATAGAGAAAGAGACATATACATAGATTGTTTCCTTTATGCAGATATAGGAAGTAAAATAAAAGTATACTGACTAATGAATCAGAAAGGAAAGTCGTGAGCCTCGTATTCTGTGACTAATTCTGCTACTAATAGCTTGTATTATTCTGCTGATTTGAGCTAACAGGTCTCCTCAGCTCAAGGACTGGAAAAATTATTTAATACAACTTTCTTATTTTACCGATGAGGCCACTAAGGGCCTCAGCGAGCATAGAACGCAGTACACCCACTGTGTGAAGGTGATTCCCAATGCAACGAGTCAAGAGAGGGAATTCATTTATCTTTTCAATTCACCTTTTTTATTTTCCAGCAGCTTCTTGAGGACCTTATTTTAGGACAGGCAGTGTGCTAGTCATTGAGGATAGAGACAAATGGCCAACCTGTCCCCTGACATCAAGGATATCAAATTCTGTTGATAGAGTCTTGCAATATATACATACATGGATATGCAAATAAAATAATGATGGACTGTCACCAGCCCTACATTGAAATTAACAGAGTGATGTGATAGATGATAATTGGCTTTGAGGAAGAATATGTAGTGTGGTCCTCTCTGGGAACACTGAATTGGAGACATGAAGGCTGAAAAGTGGCCAGCCATGTGCTGAGTATATGGCCTTTGAAGGGGATTAGTGCTCCGTGAAGAGTAAGGGTTCAGTGGTTGGAA
>NW_011888813.1:2186664-2194257 GCF_000151845.1 Pteropus vampyrus
ATCTGACAGATATAGTAAAACACTCACCAGAAACCATATATTAGCCAGATATGTAAGACATCAAACTGAAAGGTTATATAACAGCTATGAAGGGCATAGTTGCTCTTACAGTTCTAAATGTTAAGGAGGTCTGTTTGAAACTTGAAACTTGAAATAAAAACTAATATGTAGCAATCTTAAACTGTCCATATCCATGATAATCACATTGCAATATAACTAATGTTTCCGAATGGCACCGAAAGCAATACATTTTTTTTTCCTAAAATGAATCAGTTCTCTGTTTCCAGCTTAATATAGCACAATAATGCACACATACTCCAAAACACTTAAGGGGAGGGGTACCTTTTATTTTCTACTTTGGAGATGGAGAGGTAATTTGTGGTGTAGGGTAGAGAGAAGAGAAATTGGAAAATTATATTATTTACCCTGCTGTGAGAGAACTGGGAGAAAACTTGGAAAGAACTAATGTGGAGGCATCATTATTAGGCTAAATTAAAACTCTAAATCTCTAACTTTTTGAGATTGGCGCTTTGAAGCATCGTTATTTCCCTTGTAATCGCTCTCAGAAATAAGCTACTTGCTAAGATGGATGACATGATAATTTTTCTTTAGGTAGAATGTACTATTTCAATGTCCAAAGACATTTTTTTTACGTGATAGTCAGTGAGTATCATATTGATTAAATTGACTCCCAGTCTCCTCCTGGTGTTTATTAACAAGACTATGGACTGGTTGGTGGCTTTATCTGAGCCTCACCCAGTGTCTGTCCACTGATACTTTTAAACTGGTTTGAGGTTGCCATGAGGTTTGTAGCTTTGGAAAATTAGCCTATCACTTTATCCAGAGATGAGGATTCATCTTAAAATAGCTAGATACTTGTGTCTCTTAGTGATGTATTTCTTTCTTTATGTTTGTTATTTAAGCAAAGGTTTGAGAGTAATTTTCTTCAAAAGTCTGGGGGAATATAAGAAATGTCTTCAGCAGAAGCAGAAAGGTTAAGAAACTTGGCAAAGAATAAGCCAGGGTCAGATTATAAGCAGAGCTCTCCTTTTAATGTCATGTATGAAAGAAATGGCCAGTTAAATAGATCATCCTCCAGCTTGTGGGGGGATTTTGGCAACACCTTGCTCTATCTTAGATCTCACTGGCTTTGGAGTCCTGCCTAGATTTGTTAAGAATTGCTTTCTCTGTCAGTTGTTTTCTCTCTTTCACACACTACCTATTTTTCGTATTTTTCGGGTGGCCATTTTAGTAACTGTACCCAATGTTTATTTTAAACCATCTAGCCTCATTTTCTTGTAAAGAGGGCTTTAAGGAGATTATTAAATGGGTTTGCAAGTACCATCCAGTCATGCTGGAGTGAATTTGACCTTGAGAATAGCATTGGCCCACATTCTCAGTGCCTACAAAAAAGCATGCGAGACCAAATCTCTGAGTCTATAGTTTTCTATAAAAAAATAAGATATGAAAGGCTTTTGAAAATCAGGCAGCATGGCTAATAAGATGTATAAAATAAAAATTCCTACCTTTCTTTTATTTGGCATTATGTTTGTGGGTAAAGTCAAAGAATATTGTACTTACAATAGACAATTACATGTATATGTTTCCATTATTTTAATTTACCCAGCTTTGTTGCAATTGGAAAAAATTTTGGAAAAGTAGCAGTAAATAATATCCAAACAGCTATTTGCATGACACAAACACAGAGAAGAAAGACAGCTTGAAAGTTTTAAGAGGGTTAAAAGAATGCGAATACGAAACAGCGAAGAACATGTTGGGGGTAGCTCACGTGAACTAATGGTGGGGGCTGACTTTGAACTAGGATTGTTCTTTGTGCCCTTTAGATCCACCCTCGTGCAATGTAAAATGATGTTCAGTAATAATGCTGCCTTCAAAATGAACTGAGCTGTCTTCTATCATCTAGAATGTAAGTTCCATAAGGGTGCTAATGTCATTTTTACCTTCTTTATTCACTGATTTGAACCAAGTGCCTAGAATGGTACATAGTGTGTACTAGGAACTTAGTAAGTATTTGCTAACGGGATGAATGCATTGGATACTTGTTTGGATGACAAGTAGTATGGTAGTAGTTTAGTTAACAGCATTGCATTAAGGTCAACTTCCTGGTTTCGATCCTTGCCCTTTGGTTATGTAAGATGTTAACATAAGGGAAAGATGAGTGAAGGGTATCTGGGACTTCTACTGTATTTACAATTCTCTGTTAATCGGGAATTATCTCAAAAAAATTTGATGTAGGAGATTGAGAATGAAAGAGGAAGAAGGAAGAAAGAATATGAAGGCTAAGAGCCCTTAATTCTGGAGTACAAAAAGACAAGTATGGGTTAAAGGGGCAGGAAATACCTGATGTGAGTACAAGCAATTTGAAGGACTAAATAGACTTTGGCTTCTAACTGTTCTTGAAACCATAAGGAAATCTCAAATACTTTCCACCATAAATTGTCATCAGTCCTTATTTTTCACCTGTGCTGCTTTTGCCTAACTCTTGGCCTTTGCTGTTGCCAACTGCTCACAGCTCTGAATCCTAAGTCCACCCTCCCTTCGTAGCATTGTATTAACAAGTGTTCAGATACTAGAATTTAACTGTGTAATTTCTTGTGTAATCACAGGCTCAAAAGAACACTAGAAAAAAGAGCTTTGGAAAGGAAAAATGGGCAGCCATTAGTATTATTTTGTGAAGAGAACAAATACTTAACAGGTTAATCTGTCCTCGGTGTTCTCAACAACTTGTTCCCCATAATGGAGAAGGGGAGACTAATTTGTGCATGCCTAAGTTATCTATCTAAAACTTTCAAAGCCAGACATCAAAAGAAGTTATAGTTCATTTTAAGCAATATCCACAAAACCTAATATAGTCTACTTCTGAGTAATCATTTAATTATGGTATTCTATCATTTTATTTTTAAAAAATACGCTGAGTACATAAAAATGACTAAAATATCAACAGATTCTTTCTTCCTACGCATAACCATTAATCTTAAATGTTCCAAGAGAAGATGTTTAAAAAGTAACCCTTTGCGGCACTAGTACTTCTTCCTGCAGCTGTAGGCCCCTTTTCTTCCCAACCCCCTACTTTCTTCCTTTTATTTTCTCTTGTCACCTTGCGGTTATGGGTAATCCAGCACGTAGGAGTGGACTGGTAGGGGAAGGCACGAAGGATGCATTTTGCATTCACTTGTATATCAGCCTTGAAGCCAGGCTGGCAGCAATATTGTGGACAATGGATCTTTCAAACAAATCGACCGTTGTCTGTTCCTTCCTTCTGTAATTTTTGGCAGAGCTCTCTGTTACGTGTTTGGATTCTTGAAACTTTGAATGAATAAACTAGGACATGGTATTAATGTAAAGAACTGGCATCTTTGTTGACTTATTCAACAGACTATGTGTATAGAAAAGCAAAATAAGCACTTTCAGAAGTGTTGTACACACATGCCTCGGTTTGGAGAGTTTAAACAATGTAGAATGCAGGGCCCTGGAAAAAGCAAGGCTCATCTCTGGACTCTGTAAAGTTTAGTTTCTGAATAAAGATATTCTAATGGCCATAAATGAATAATATATGAGCAATTGTATGTAACATGCACATCTCTTAGCCTTTGGAGCAAATGTAGAACAAAATACATAGTGATACTGTTAAAAGTAAATTTCTTGGGCTGAAATGTCATGAGATTTATGGTTAAACTAGAAATCTCTTTGTAGTAGGATGGCAGTAATTCAAAATATTAGGCAAAATTAGAGTTTAGATGCAAATTGCCCACCTGTAGAGACTTGGCATTGTAACATAAAATTCACATAGTACAACCCAGTGATAAAATGAGTTGTTCTCAGTAGACCAGGGCTTCTCAGCCTCAGCATGGTTGACATTGCATGTCAAATTTATTGCTAGAGGCTGTTCTGTGCATTATAGGATATTTAGCAGCATCCTTGACCTGTACCCACATGATGCCAAGTGGCAGCCCCCTCCACTTGTGAAATAAAAACATGTTGCCAGATGTCTCCTGCTGGGAGTAGGGGATTTGCCAAAAATCATATTTGAGAATGATTGCAACAGGCCAAGGCATGGCCCATATTGACCACAAGGAAGTTACATGTTCTTACAAAAAGATTTCCTATTTGTACCAAAACTATAAGCGGTATGCCAGGACAGTCTAACTTGAAGCCTCATTGTGCAGTGGACTGGACTTTGAAAGTCTCAGCCATGTGAGCAAGAGTGAGTAAACAGAGTGACCAGTTGCCCAGCTCGACCGACCACCTTCCTCCATCAATTAACCCCTCTAGCCTTAGTAGCTTCGGTCTCTAAGCTTTCATTGACTTTCTTCCCCTGGCCATGGAATAGATTGTCTCCTTTACTCCAGAACAAAATCAAAATGCCTCTTGACAATGCAAAGGTTTAAAATTACTGTATTTTCTCTCTTCATGTCATGACTAATTTCTTAGAAAAATAGTCTTCAATGCATGCCTCTACCTCCTCACTGCCCACTTTCTGGAACACATCCCACAATTTGCTTTTTTTCTGTATCACTACTAAAAGTGGTCCCCCAAATGCTACAATTCAATATTCAAATGAGCACATTAACTGAACTTTTCCTAAGTTCATCTTTTTTGACTTCCATGCAACTTTTGATTGTCTCAATCAGTGGTTCTTAAACTTTATCGTGTGTCAGACTTTTTTTCTTTTGTTTTCTTGTGTGTGTTTAATTATTTTTTTAAATTTACATACAGCAAAATTCACTCTTTCTGGTACACACACAGTTCTATGAGTTTTGACAAAGACACAGTCACGTAACCACCTTTTCAGTCAAGATATGAACCACCACTCCCTCCCCAGTTCCATCATGCTGCCCCTTTGTAGTCAGACCCTCCTCCCACCCTCAGCCCTGGCAACTACTGATCTGCTCTTTGTCCCTATACATCTGTCTTTTCCTGAATGTCATGTAAATGCAATTTGAATCTGGCACCTTTCATTAGCATAATGCATTTGGGATTTATCCATGTTTGTGTATCGGTAGTTCATTCCTTTTTTAAAAACAAAAACAAACAAACAAACAAACAAACAAAAAAAACCGCCTACAGCACCTGGTATTCCTAGGTGGTCTCCCATCTAAGTACTAGCCAGACCTGACCCTGCTTAGCTTCTGAGATCAGATGGGATCAGGCACGTTCAGGGTGGCATGGCTGTAGACCTAGTTCATTCCTTTTTATTGCTGTCAGTCTTCCACTGTGTGGATGTACCAAAGGTGCATCTGGCATTTACTCTTGACATTTAAATCTGGCATTACTCTTGAATCCTAGCTTAGATTTCCAACTGCCTATGAACATCATCTGGGTGAGCCACATGCATCTTAAGCTTAATTTACTCAAACTAAACCCAATCTCATAGTAAGAGACTTTTATATTTCCACTGGTGGTAATCACCATTTGACAGTTCACTAGGGGGAAAACATTTTCTAATCTTTCTCTCTTCCCTTTATAACCAACCAAGTGTACATTATTGGTGTGTCTCTACCCCTTTAGACATTCGTAACTTGTACAAGTGCTAAAAGATGATTCTTTTAGAAGGGAAGTATAAAATCAGATATATGCTTCAGAAGTATCACGCTGGCAGCAATGTGAGGAATTCACAGAAACTCAGGAAAATCAAAGGAGACATTCACCATCCCATATGAGATTAGCTATCATTTTGATTCACCAGGGGGAAATATGTTTCATTATTCCCAGGAAAAGCAAAGTTATCTGCCTCCCTAGAACTTAGTCCAATATTGCTTGGAAAAAAGTACTAATCTGGTGTGCTATGCTTCAGACAAATAATACATCTGAGAATGATATATTCTCACAAACATGATGATAAAGCAAACATGAGGTTTGCTTTACAGGAAGCCACCATATATTTTATCCCATGATAGAATGTCATATATATTTTTTCTGTTACTAGTACTAATAGTATTGATAATAATAGCCATCAATTTTTGAGCACTTTCTAAGGGCCAGACCAAGTACTTTGCACATATATATAAATATATTTATAAATATGAACATTTATATATATAAAGAGTGAGATTGATAATAGATATAAGTATAGAGATATAGAGATATATAGACATAGTAGGCCCATCGGAGTATATTCTGTTATTGTTCTATTATGCATCTATGTAAACTAAAGGTTAAAGAGGATAACGACTATACTAAAGGTCACCTAGATCATAACTGGTAGAATTGAGATTTGAAAATATGCTGTCCAAAAGCCAAAGTGATGCTTCTCCAAGAGCACCAAATTTACTTGCTGTGAGGATGCAGTTCTTGGAACCTGGCCTCCGTGAATAACCAGCCCCATCCTCCTCAGAATCTAAGACCTGGGTGGAGAAGGAAAAACCATCCAACTCAACTTTGTGCCTCCAGAGGCTGGTGGGGGTAGTCCTCCATTAGTGAGAGAAGCTGTGCAGCTGGCTAATGGAAGGGGACACAGAGAAGAGCTTTTCTTTGTGAGAGTTCATTACAGAGACATCTGTCGACTTCTAACTTTCTGCTGTATACCCTTTTTCTTTCATAGCTTCCATTTCTAGGCTGTAATGGGTGCAAAATTACTGCAGCATTTTTGTCCTGCTAGGCTGACCCCGTTATACACACCGCACTCATAAAGCTCTGGCTCAGTTTCTGTTCACACGTCCAAGTGTCCTGTGAGGCGGGGAGGTGCAAGGCTTGGCCACATTTGCAGGGGGACTGCTTCATTTTAAAAACAAGGATCTCATCTTTTCTTATGGCTGAGTAATAGTCCATTGTATATGTGTACCACATCTAATCTATTCAGTCATCTATCAGTATTATTGAATTATACACTTGAAACCTATATACTTTTATTAACCGATGTCATTCCAATAAACAAACAAACAAACAAACAAACAAGGAAACTTGCCTCCTGGACGTTATTTTGATCACTGATGCTGATGGAGTAGTGTCTACTATGTCCCCCTTAATGGTGTATAAGGAGTCTTTAAATGAATTGCCAGGACACAGGTGCCAGGAAATCATCATTTCACAGGCAATAGAGAATTTGAGAGAGATTTTATTTTCATTTCAACATCCATTTGTCTTCATAATATTTTGTAAAGATATACCAGGATGGGTGTTTAATGGTTACTAGTGATCATCCTTACTGGAGAACATGAACAAATTGGTTTTGGTAATAATTTACACACTTTTATCTACTGGAAGATTCAGTCAAAAAATCGTGTGTTTACTCTCTTCTAGGTACCTTTCTAAGCACAAGAGATATATTAGGGAACAAGACAAACATGGTTTCTATCCTAGAGTTTACATTCTAGTAATATTGGTCAGAAAGTAGCCACATGTGTTTCTAAGCTCACCCTTTCTCATATGTGTGTATATATATATATATAGTGTGTATTATGTATATATATATTCATATATATCATATCATTTATAGGTTTCTCATATATTCCCTACTTTAGCCTATATCTCTCACCACAATTTCACACATTTCAATAAACATTTACATATATGTTTATATAAATATATATGTAAATGGTTTATATATATGTATGTGTGTGTATATATATAAAT
>NW_011888813.1:2194307-2200615 GCF_000151845.1 Pteropus vampyrus
GTGTTTCTAAGCTCACCCTTTCTCAAATGTGCATATATATATATATATAGTGTGTATTATGTATATATATATTCATATATATCATATCATTTATAGGTTTCTCATATATTCCCTACTTTAGCTTATATCTCTCACCACAATTTCACACATTTCAATAAACATTGACATATATGTTTATATAAATATATATGTAAATGGTTTATATATATGTATGTGTGTGTATATATATAAATGTTTTTTGCCTGTGATAGTCTTCATGCGGAGGACTTAAATGGAAATAAGTTACCAACTACAGAAGGGTACAGAGCATCTTTTCTTTTAATGTAATTGCAAAAATAGGAGTGACATTGGTCATCAGAACATATTTACATTTTACTACTAAGCTGGTAAAAAGGACCTCGAGTACATTGGTATGTTCTGGGTCCTAGAGGCTGCAAACGAAATGATCGTTAGCTGTCTCTAAGGAAATTTTTTAAATTCCCTGAACTCGTGGACTTTCTTTTTGATGTGTGTCCCTCAAAACTATGTGTAGCGCTAAATTTTAAGCTACTGTTTTCAAAGCTACACAGACGTAATGTTAGCGGTAGCAGGTGGGTGGGGGAAAGACTAGTGGGGAGAAAAACGTGTTTCAGGTCTTGGGCAGTATTTGTCAGAAGCCAGCTATTAACCTGTCAGCATCAGACAGATTGAAAGAGACACTTCTTCTTAAGGTGAGCCCTTAAGAAAAGGAAAATAAGAAAAAGTCATTGTTGGGTTGACAGGGAAATGATCCCACCAAGGTCTAGGCTATGCCTGGAGAGGAAATGTTACTAACACCCGGGTGTGTACTTAGAATACAAGAGAGTTTATGCGGTGAGGTATCGATGTGGAGGTAGTGATAAACAGTGAATAAAGAAA
Organism: Pteropus vampyrus; assembly: GCF_000151845.1. Lineage (NCBI taxonomy): Eukaryota > Metazoa > Chordata > Mammalia > Chiroptera > Pteropodidae > Pteropus > Pteropus vampyrus. Next base: position 2,195,205 of record NW_011888813.1, read on the forward strand.
GCTATCTCTTTAGGTTTGCTTGACCAAAGAAGCAAAACCATTTTAAAGACAGAGGGCACACATTTTACTGAAAGAAGGAGGGGCTGACTAGTGCTGAGACCAAGGTATATCTATAGTGAAATGGTGACTCCCATCTCAGTGGGGAGCACAAATCATCTTCAGTCATCGGTAGGAAAAAATATAAATAATGACTTTATTAGCAAAACCATGCCCTTATTTCTTAACTTGGTGTCATTTATTTTTCTTTCTTTTTTTTTTAGAGAACACCAGGTGTTTTTTTATTTTGCTCACCTAAGTTTTAGCATAAAACAGTTTATCAGATATTTCTGGCTTTCCATTTTCTGGGCACACAGTAGGCCTGCACTTCGTGAAACTTCCTATTTTAATAGTACCGTGTGATCATTTCAGGCCAATGAGCTGTGAAGGGAAGTGACATGTGTCCCTTCCAGGCCAAGCATTTAAGTGTTGATATGAGATCCTCTAGAGCTCTCTCTTTCTCCTTCTCCAAGGCTACCAGCCGTCTTCAAATAGTGGCCATTCCATTAGCCTGGTCCTTGGATGAGGGTCAAGGCAACATACAGCAAAGCCTCCAGTCCACCCATAGTAGACAAAAATAGATCTTTATTATTTCAAGCTGTCAAGATTTTTGGCTTATTATAACAGCATAACCTGGCCTGTTATATGGACATATTTGTTTAGACATAAGTGTAAGGCATTTTATCTTTCAAGGCATGCTATCTTTCTTAATGAATAGAGGCAAAGAATTTGTATAACGTTATGAACCTCTTCTCACAACCCAAGTTACCACTCCACTGTTCCTACAACCCTATCCATAGGTGGGGTTTTCTTCAAGGACATTTTGTTTATGTTAGTCCTGGAAGACTTAAGGCCACCTTAAGAATTGTTATGCTAATAGGGATATGACAAAATCGCTTTACTATATTAGTAGATATCTTAGTATTCTAGGGACTTCTGTGCAGAGAGAGAGAACCAATCACTACTGTCTATACTTTGTTTAAATGCTTTGTTTGTTTAAATCATATCTCTAAAAAGTCAAACTTTAAAAACTAAATTTTTCTTTAGAAGATGATAATTCCTCTTAAAATTTTAAGCTTTAATTCCATATTTTGTATGGCTTATTTTTTTTAGAACGTGTTAAATACTTTAAAATATATACGTTTGCACTTAACTGTCTATTCTTAAACTAAAATCTATAGTAAATCATGAGTTTTATTTATTTTATCATTATTTCTGTACTCAGTTTTATATTTTCTAGGATTATATATCAGTGCCTGGCTGACATATTAAATAGTAGTTGCTTCTCAAGGTGAATCAGATCTGAGCTGCTGGTCAGCAAGCTGAGGTTATTTTTTTAATCGTTAAATTAATGTTTAAGGACATACTACCTTCACAAAAGTCTGATTTTTTTTTTTTTTTTTGCAACTTGCTGTCTCTCTCCAAAGATATTTTTAAAAGTTACACTTGGCAACATTATATAAACCATGTTCATTATTAGATATTGTCCTTTATTTAGCATTATTAAAAACATATATTCTTATAAACAACTTCTTAAAAGTTGAGAACCATCTGGAAGTTTCACCTCCCCAGAGATGAGGGTGAATCCAAGTAGTTATTTCTCCTTAGCTTATTAGATTAATGTGTCGTTTGAGATTGCACAGGTGAGTCCTTTTCTACGAGGTTATTAGGTGTAAAGCCCAGAGCTGGCTAGCCTTATCTGCTCTTAGTAAGCATCCTTCTTTTTCTTTTTTCTTTTTATCAAGACTATTTGATGTATTTTTTTTACTTTTATTCACCATTCTCAACTTACCCAATAGTAACACAGCCACACCAATGCTTTATAAACAGGCATCTAAGTAAAAGTTAAAACAAAATGTATGTGCACAAATATTTTAGCACTCTACTACTTATTGAAATCAATAACAATTAAATATACTTTATTATGTTCATACTTCTCTTATATTACAACTGGAATGTATGGGAATAAAATTTATATTAACTTTTTTTAACTCTGAACTTTCATAGACCTAGTGTGTTTTCATCAACAGTAAAAATATTAAGCAATTTTTTCATCAATCTTATTGAGTGTTGAGATTATCCTGAGCTGGCCAGTAGGATCACCTTTGCCCTTTCATCATTTTCTTTGATGTTTTTGGGCCCCTACTTGTGTCATGGCAACAACAGACATCCTAGACCCACGGAGATTAATTATTTCCCGCCCCAAGACATAAAATTAACAACTGCAGAGAATGTTGCACACGTGAGTGTTGATTGCACATGGAAGTGTCCCCTGTTCTTGGCACTTTAAGTAATAACAAATCTGAAAAGTATATTTCTTTCTACAGTCACATGTTCACACTAATTTTTTTCCACTATAAGGGCTTAATTTTTGGTAATTTTTCTTCAACTGGTTGCTGATTTCCACTCATGATTTTCATTCAGATGATCGGTACACTATAAATATCAGGGATGTTTATGACAGGGGCAGATGGAAAAATCAGAGTGTAGAGAAGCAGGTAGAGTGTAGATAAGCAGGTAGAGTGTATGGTGATGTTCACAGTGTGTGTGTGTGTGTGTGTGTGTGTGTGTGTGTGTGTGTGTGTGTGTGTATCCCTGAAGAAAAGCCTGAAAGGATCTACTCTAAGATTGATTTATCCTCCTCACTTTGCTTTTTAATCACTCTAGTTGTTGTTCAACAAACATGCTGGATCTTATATATAAAACATATACATAAAATCTCAAAAATTGCTTATTTTTTATAACCAGATGATATTTTGCTTTTGTGTCCATGGTTCCCCTTTAGAATGAGGAGGATTCTAGATAATCGTATTGTGTTATATTTCTACTTCATTGCATTGCTCTCTGGGGGGAAAATTAACAAGAAGAGACTTGTCACTTGAGTTCTATTCATGACCTCTCTACTGGGAGCATTATAAGTGGAATGCAGCAAAGAGGAGATACAATTCCGGGAGAATATGGGCTCATAGATCTTTCAGAACAACGTTGGAAGAAAAGCTTTCTTACGATTGCTATAGCAAATGATGCTTTGAACTGCTTTACAGTCATCTTCATAGGAGCATGGGGTCCAGATGTGAAGAACAGAACTATATTCCAAGTGGCTTTTCAAGATAACTGAGTCTGCCCCCAGGCCTCCTACAGCCACGCTGATATGTGTGTCATGAAATCAGGGGATCATGAGGCCACTGATGTGACGTTAGAAAGCAACATACCTTTTTGCTGCTAAAATGGATAGAGATGTGAGTGCTTACATATAAGTAGGAGTCAGATTTGAATTTTATGAAGAGCTTTCTAGCTGCATACAGACCTTGAGACCTCTCTAGAGTGGTGCCAGCCTCAACATTTCAGTTGGCTCTTTCTTCTATAACTCCATTTACGTCCGACTTAAATCTCACTTTTAGCATTTTCATTTTTTGTTTCTTCATTGGCCAATTCTCTGTTTCGATTATCTAGTTTTATAAGATGTCACATGAATGTATTACTGGGAGACAGAGGCAACACCCTACGTGCTTTACTGTCTGTGCTTGAACTGAATAACAGATGCTTAGAGAACAGTCACTGACAGACTTTGAAAGAACTGATGTGACCGGCCCTGGATCATGATGTGCATCTGTAATCTATGTAGTGATTGTGGAGAGAAGAACTGGCAGTGAATTTCACATTCATGCAAAGTGTGCTAACTGTATACTGTACATAGTAACTGAACTTTAACCCTGTTGTTAGGAGACTGGAGTTATTAACTAAATCATGGTAACTGAAATTCATATATGTCTTATTTTTCACTTCATAGCTTCAGCACATCATGCCACAAACTTAGTACCTTATAATGCATTGATTACTGTGTTGTAAGGCAAATATTACTCAATTTTATCTTTATTGACCAGTTTATTCCTCTGTGGCTTTTTGTCCTACAGTACATTCTATGTTCTGGTAAGAATTTTTGACCCATAATGGCTGGCAAATATGTGCGGGTGGTCATGCACAGGAGCAAAAATAAATTTTCACTGTGGTTGTTAACATGAAGGTTTTCGAGGGACATGGATCACTGGCAGAGGAAACAGAATGAGTAGCAGACAGGGATTGACGGGAGGTCACTGACATTCTAAGCGGTACCCGTACACATCACTGCAGCCGGAGGGAAACTTGGCTGAAGGAAACTGGCTAGAGGCATGTTCTGCCTTTGGATGCTGTGGAGAGAATGGCAGCATCATTAAGGATGCACAAGCACTGGGAGACTTCCTTTGCATAGGAACTATGCTATAATAGTCCCATTTAATGATAATTCAGTTAGCATTCCCATTTCCAGATACTAAATGGGATATTTAGTGAAGAATTGAGAATAGCTTTTTGAAAAGAAGTTTAATAGTCTTTGGAAATTTAATAAAAATAGGTATCTTTGTCGAGATAGTGAGACCCAGTATTAGTATAAGATGTACAATGGAAAGAGTCTTTTACTTTGTATATGTAATAGGTTTAATTCACAGCACTGCCAATTATTAGCTGTGTATGATCATTCACTGATTCATTTATTTATTCTCCTACAGTCAGTATTTACTATTAGGTGCCTGACACCACACCACACTTTCTGCAATCAGGGTCAAACATTTCACCTCTTTAAGTTCCTCACCTGTGAGATTCTAAGTCTTCTGGAATCGATTTGAAAGGCAGTTCTATAGATCGAAAACTTTTTCTATTTTTTTAATTGTTTTTGTTTGAAAGCCAGGAGTTCTATAACATACTTTCACAGAAGTAGTAGGAATATAATTTTCAGTGATAAAATTCACAACTGAAGAAAAAGTAAAGCAGTTTTCAATTTACCTTTAGCTTTTGCCGTCACCCCATCCAGCACATGAACAATGAGTGCAGTAATTTACCTTTATTTAGGGTGTCAATTAGAGGGTAGATTCCTTATGGAAAAGTCTTCTGGTCTACTCCTCTCCCTTCAGACAGGATTATAACTAAATGATTTTGTATAGCTTCATGTGTGTGTATGCCTAGGAAAGAAGCGTCCACATCTTTGCCCCATCATTCATCTCACTGTTTACTGTTAAGATGAGTTTTCCAATTTTCCCTTGTTTCCCCGAAATTGAATCTTTCATGTAGAGTTTGGAGCTGGTCTGTCTGCTAGGAAATAGCTGTATAATAAAACAGCCATATGATAGCAGCCATATAATAATTCACCCAGTTATTCATTCCTTCCCTCAACAATAGGACCAAAAATGCATCAGTATGTGTGGGTTTCAATTAAATTCAGAGGACAGTTATTGAGTGACTACTGCATGCAAGCTGCTAGGTCGAGGCTACTGAGATGGATAAGAAACCATCCCCTCTGAACTTGCAATCTAGAGACAGACAGACATATAAGTATACCATTG
>NW_011888813.1:2200665-2241325 GCF_000151845.1 Pteropus vampyrus
TTAGGTGCCTGACACCACACCACACTTTCTGCAATCAGGGTCAAACATTTCACCTCTTTAAGTTCCTCACCTGTGAGATTCTAAGTCTTCTGGAATCGATTTGAAAGGCAGTTCTATAGATCGAAAACTTTTTCTATTTTTTTAATTGTTTTTGTTTGAAAGCCAGGAGTTCTATAACATACTTTCACAGAAGTAGTAGGAATATAATTTTCAGTGATAAAATTCACAACTGAAGAAAAAGTAAAGCAGTTTTCAATTTACCTTTAGCTTTTGCCGTCACCCCATCCAGCACATGAACAATGAGTGCAGTAATTTACCTTTATTTAGGGTGTCAATTAGAGGGTAGATTCCTTATGGAAAAGTCTTCTGGTCTACTCCTCTCCCTTCAGACAGGATTATAACTAAATGATTTTGTATAGCTTCATGTGTGTGTATGCCTAGGAAAGAAGCGTCCACATCTTTGCCCCATCATTCATCTCACTGTTTACTGTTAAGATGAGTTTTCCAATTTTCCCTTGTTTCCCCGAAATTGAATCTTTCATGTAGAGTTTGGAGCTGGTCTGTCTGCTAGGAAATAGCTGTATAATAAAACAGCCATATGATAGCAGCCATATAATAATTCACCCAGTTATTCATTCCTTCCCTCAACAATAGGACCAAAAATGCATCAGTATGTGTGGGTTTCAATTAAATTCAGAGGACAGTTATTGAGTGACTACTGCATGCAAGCTGCTAGGTCGAGGCTACTGAGATGGATAAGAAACCATCCCCTCTGAACTTGCAATCTAGAGACAGACAGACATATAAGTATACCATTGAAAATGTTTGGTGTAATTTCTAATAGAATGTCCTTGGGGCTATGTAAGTGGACAGAAGGATTTAGTTCTATCTCCGAGGATGGGGTATAAGTCAGGGAAGGTGTTTCAGTGGTGACTACGCTTAAAGTGGGTGTATAAAGAATAAATAAGTAAAACAGGCAGGTGAGCAAAGTTGTGGATGGAGAAAGGTGCCTTCCAGCCAGCAATTTTTTTGTTGTTTCTTCGTTAGCATTCTCTGCTTATTTCTCTTTGGGTTTTCAACTATCTCTATATTATGTCTTAAGGTTCTAATCACCGTAATGGGATGGCTTTATATCCCCCCACCCCACCCTCTTGTCACACCACTGTCTGAACAATACATCTTGACTCTTGAAAATGATAGCATCTGACTCCAATCAAATGTCCTGCTTACAGCTCTGATATAGGTCTGGGGGCTTTTCCATGTTATTTGAAGCTAGTATTGATTGCTTCAGCTCTGAACACAATGCCCAAAGTGTCATGCTGGTTGCTTTTGGTGAGGAACAAAAAGTAAAACCGAGCTAAATGAAATGAAGGGGTAAATGTAGAATCAAAAAAGCCAGGCGTCTTCTGGTGCCTGCTATCATTAAATCAAGAAGCTGGTAAGGTCAATGAGGGAGGTGAGGGAGGATGGGCCTGCCAGGAGACAATATGTTGCCCTGCATGAGAGCAAGTTGTGGTGCTAAGTATAAATCACATCATTTGCTTATAGTCTTCATTATTTATCTTTAATCTCTGGCAGATGGGAACTGGCTGGGAGCATACAAGGGTACAGAACACTCCTGTGTGCGCTTGCTTGCCAGAGAGATCTACTAGGTGAATTAACCTCTACTCTCCTAGTGTAATCAGCGGGGTGCCATTTAGAGTAGCCATATAGTTTATCTTCGGAGCAAGATACCTTGGAGGGTGAAAGAGGACACTGTAAATAATCATGCCTGCATAATAGGAACAGAGAAGGACATCCCCAGGCGAACAGGGACCCTGGGGGATATATGATCATTTTACCATTTGTTCTGTCTGAAGGGAAATTTCCAAGGAGAAATAGAAATAATACACAGAGCATGACTCTGGCAATAGGCTAAGACTCTAGGGAATTAGTCACTATATCAGTCCCTAAATTTATAAGTTTGGGAAAATTTCAAATTTGAGCAATGATTCCCTAAAATGTTTGTTGAGAGACATAAGATGACTGTCCTTTTCATACCCAGTACATTTCTATGGGAATATCAGAATTATATGCAGTTACTAGAAAGCCAGCTGTAATGACCTTCCAAAAGCATTGCAATTCAGGCTAAAACGCATAGGTACAAGGACAACTTTAAATTTTATTATTCAGTACTTAAAAAATTATTTAAGTACTCAAACTATTACAAATAAAGCCTAGTTGGCACACTCTTTTTCTAGATCTTCATCTGGCTGCCCCTTTTCATCTTGTAGATCTCAACTCAACGTCCCCTTCTCAGAAAAGCCTTTCCTGGTCACCGTAGCTAAAGTGACTCACTGATTCCTGTCATACTCTATCACATTGTCCTTATGTCATTTTCTTAGCCCTTAGTAGTGTGTAAAATTGTCCCGTTTATTTACCAATGAATTAATTGTATACTTTCCCCGCTAGGATGTAAGACTATTGAGGAGAGTAGTTCCACCTGTCTTGTTTCATAGTCTGTCTCCAATAATTAGAAACTTGTAAGAATTTAGTATATAATAAATATTAGCTTATTGGCTACACCGACAGAAAATACATCTTTTTTTTTTTTTTTTTGGTCTTTATTGAATATAGTTTGCAGCAGACATTCTCTCCCTTTCACAGTTTTCGTGAAGAGACGTGTGCCTTCTTAGCAGCTCTGTTCCTGTCCCCACCCATGCACTTAGATTGATGTTATGAAGCCTCAAATACCCCTCGAATATGGATGGACTCAACATCATCTTGTGATGAGGCTTTCATCAGCATCCCTTCCACTGTGCTCGGCCTTTATTTCCTTTACTCTTGGCCTTCTCCTGAATTAACCTCGGCCTGGTAGCAGGCCCTGCTGATGTTAATCTTCTGGCCACACGAGTAAGTTTTTTTTTTTTTTTTCCCATTTTCTCTTCTCATGCTCATCTTTTTCATCTCTTGCTGATGAAAAAGTACAAAGACAGCACTGCTATGCACTGCGTGAATTATACTTTGTCATTCAGAATTGCTCTTATTGCCAAATGAATGCGTTCACATGCTTGTGCAACAGCTTTCTTCAAAAACACGTTTTTGCATTTTCGTTTCCATTATTAACAGATCTCTTTATCTCTCCTTTCAGTGATCTTATCCATTGCTGTTGCACTGCTTGGACATCATAGCATTCAAAATGTTCATTAAAGCACCTAAAAAAAATGATGCACAGCCTGTACCTGTGCTGTCCAACTTCGGTGCCACTCGCCACACACCACACATGCCTGTTGAGCACTGGAAATGTGGTCGTTGTGACTGAGGAACTGAATTTTTAATTTAATTCAATTTAATTTTAACTAATTTAAATTAACTTTAAAAATTAGTGTTTGATTTACATTCCCTCTGGCAGTGTGTGAAGATTCTTTTTTTCCCATAACCTCTCTAACACTGTTATTTTATGTCTTGCTGGTGATGATAGCCATTCTAATAGGTGTGAGGTGGTATCTCATTTTGGTTTTGATTTGTATTTTCCTGATAGCTAGTGAGCTATTTTCATATGTCTGTTGGCTGTATGTCTTCTTGGAAGAAGTGTCTGTTTAGGTCCTCTGCCCATTTTTTAGTTGGATTGGTTTTTTGTTGTTGTTGTATGAGTTCTTTATATATTTTGGATATCAGCCCCTTATCGGAGGGGGAAAGGAGTCTTGGGGAGGTAGAAAAGGGTAAAGGAAGTCAAATATATGGTGACAGAATATTTGATCTAGGATGGTGAACACACAACACAGTATACAGATAATGCATTGTAGAACTGTACACTTGAAACCTATATAATTTTATTAACCAATGTTATCCCAATAAATTTAATTTTTAAAATTGGTATTCAGTTTAGTCATTGGAAAACAATTAAGTTAAATGCATTGACTAACTTGGATATTTGAATACTTCTTCAATTGTAAATCTTATGAAAATTTTATGAAGATTACATATTTCTAATAAAAAAATTTGTGTTTGAACTGAGATGTGCTGCAAATATAAAATGCACACCATATTTTGAAGACTTAATTTGGAAAATAGAATGTAAAACAGCTCTAATAATTTTAAATTATGATTACATTTTGAAATGGTAATATATTGGGTTAGGGAAAATATATAATAAAATTAATTTTTTATTCCTTTTTATTTTTTTTAATGTGGCTACTAGAAAATTTAAAATTTGTTTACTTTTCATTATATTCCCTTTGGACAGCACTTACCCGACTGTGGGTTGTCTTAGAGGAGATAATATAAATTGGCATTAGTTTTGTTTAATCTCCATCATGTTACTAAGAATAAAAACAAACAAAACAAGAAATCATCAGACAGAGAAAGACAAATGCCATATGATTTCACTTATATGTGGAATCTAAAAAATATAAATGAACAAACAAAACAGACAACAGATTGATGTTTGCCAGTTGGGAAATGGTTTAGGGGTCTGGGTGAAAAGGTGAAGAGATTAAGAAGTACAAATTACCAGTTGTAAAATCCATCACAGGGATGTAAAGTAAGCATAGGGAATATAGTCAATAATATTGTAATAAGTATGTATGGTGTCAGGTGCATACTAGACTTAAAGTGATCACTTTGTAAGGTATATAAATGTCTAATCACTATGGTATACACCTGAAACTAATATAATATTGTATGTCAACTGTAATTGGTAAATAAATTAATTTCTTAAAAAAAGAAAAATCATTAGTTGCTATTGGTCACAGTTTGGGTTCCCTAGGGGCAGACTCTGAGGTGCAGTTTAGTCTGTCACATGGTTTTTAGGAGATCTCCGGGCTCTCTGACCACCTGTGAAAGAGGGGAAGGAAGTAGAATTATGCAGAGGGAGAGTTAAGCTTTGATGCAGCCCCAAAGATAGCCTCATCCACCTCCGCAAGGAGCTCTGCAGTTGGGTGAGGTGGCTCTCTGTAGCTGAGGCCAACCTTGAGGAGTTGACAGCTGACGGTTGATTGTAGGCAGCACTCCCAGCAGCTTGGGCAACAAGTCAGGGACATTTGGGCAGCACATTACAGTGTCCACTGTAATACATTTTTCATTAACATTTTTAAATAAAAATACTTGCTTGATTATTGTCATTTTGTTTTGTTTTGTTTAGTTTTTGATAAGATGTGTTGGCTAGCATCAGTTCATAGCTGAAGCTAAGTCAGTTTTCTTAGGCCGTGGTATGAATCGTGTGTTTATCATTGATCTCTTTCTCACTCGACTCATCTCTGGCTTAGCTTGTTTTATTACTTGCCTGGCCCCTCTAGACGTTTGTGTTGGTTTGTAAGCCCAGACCAGACTGACTTGAGCTCAGCCATGACTGGGGACCACATTTAATGCCTTTTGTTGGTAGCTGACAACATTGGTCACACTCTTGTATTTGTCTAATTCTTACTGCTACTTGTTAATTATCTCCTACAATGTGTGTGTGTATATACACACATATGTGTATATATATGTATATTTATATAATCTCTTTAAAGCCTTGTTCAAAGATTGGTTTGTATTAGAAGCTTAACAAATACATTATTTACTGACATAAATATGTGTGACAACCAATAATGTCCTTATTCTATTCTATATCTACATCTTCAGTGAATGCTTATGTACCATCATATCCATGACATTTTCCCCTCACCTTTTGGCAGTAAAGAAACTAAAAATGGAAGCCTCCATTAACTGTCTGTTGGAAACTAGGATATAAAACTCAAAGTTGCATATCATGTTAAAAAAGATTTAATAAATTGAGTGTAACTGTCACTGTAGTTGATTTGAAAGAGAATATCTGATGGAATGGGGTGGCACATACTGTCAGCAATCAGAAAAGGTCAACTATGTAGTTGTTGTAGGGAAAAAATATGAAAAAAGTCAAAAAAATTAAGATTTTTTTTCCCCTATAGTCTTTCTGCCTGTTTGCCTACTTCTTTATACTGCTATATAATTTTATGGGATATGATTCTCAATTAGGAAACTTTAAAAAGGACAAAAAATGGGAAGAGACTATCTTCTAAATATATCTTTAGTTCTTCAGGCAGCAATTTAATTTCAGTTAAAAGAAAGAACAAAGGCTTGCCAGTGTTTGGGAATGAGGCTAGCTGGGTACTTCAGTGGGGCTCTTTTTAGAAATGGACCATCAGGGCAGTTGCCGTGTTACGTAATGCTGTCCTGCTCTTACCCACAGAGAAACCGCAGCTGCTTTGAGGCTTTACAGAAGCAGCAGTGACTTGAATTCTGTGTTGCTTGTGTCCAGAAAAGTCCAGGCACTTATCAGTTTTTTTTTTCTCATTTTAAAATTATCTATTTGAAGGCAATGTAAAAGGGTGATCTCCATTTTAGAGACAGTTAAACTGAGTTTCAGTGAGGTTTGTTGTCTTGGATCAAGATATCCACTAGCATTATGAGAACAAAATCTTGCTTTCTTTCTTTTCCAAACCCATTCTCTATCCTAGCTTCTCTTAGGCTGTCAATATAATATCAAATATTTTGTGTATATATGAGAAATTTGAAATTTTATGCATTTCACTAGCATTTATTGAATTCCTGCCTTGTACTGCTGACCAAGGTCAGAAATGATTTAAAAATGTTTCCTTCAGAATGCCTACTGGATATTTTTGCCACACAGACTAAAACCCTACTGATAACTTCCATTCCATCTTGCATATGTGTAATTGAGACACTATAGAAAGGAATATGGGAGGTACAAGATATGGAATAAAACATGTCTTGGGGAAAATATTTTACCCCTGAGAGAGTTTAGGACAAATTGTTATCCAAAGATTTATTTTTTTTGTATGTAGCACTATGGATATGTAGCCCTGTGAGAACATACAGAACCTAGGAGAAAGAGAACTGACTCCCAGTCTCAACTCTGATACTTTCTTACTTGGCAAAGTCAAAAAACCTCTCCTTCCATCCCCATCTCTCCCCATGTATGTGATAAGGATAATAATTACTCAAATAAATCCTATTGATCTGCCCCAGGGAGATTTGGAAAATAAAGTCATAAGTATTAAGGAAGATGGTGCACTCTAAATGAAAGTGTTATGATTATCTCTGTCCTCTAGGGGCTTGCTAAAACAATTTCCTAAGGTAACTTTCACACTGACTTTGATATGAATGTCCAGATCTCTGAAATATAGGAGTAACGTACAGGACCAAGAAGGGTATTTTGACACTCTACAGTATTCCACCCTCCCCCTGCAAAAAAGACCTTTTTAATATTAAGAAGATAACGATGACTCTGATCTGAATGATTAAGCCAAATAAGTTGTTAAATTCAGGGAGCAAAGATCTAAATGAACACTAGCTATCGTTTGCAGAGATACTTCAATTGTACAAGTGCCCTACACAGGTTATTTCATTTAATTCTTATGAGGTAGGTATTCTATGGACGAGGAAACAGAGAGGTTCAGGGAACTCGGGTCAATTTCCCAAGTTCGCACAGCTCATTATCCACTAAGCCTTGATATGGAACCAGAGCTATATTCAAAATTAGAGCTATTTCCACTCTGCTATACCATCCTGTCTCCTTGTAACTATCCAGCACCGCTCCTTCCCCCCACCCCTTTACTCTCTTCATCATGTAGTATTTGACTGTCTTTGCCTTTCTTTTCCTTCAAGGGTACATCACCAATTCCTGTCTAGATTTAAATTTATAGACACAAAATAGGATAAAAGTCTTTGTTTCCAAGCCAGTGGGCTGGGTTTCCAGAGGCATAAATTCTAGGAATTAGTAATATCCCATATAAAATCACTGAAGGATGGTATCTGTGGTTATTTCATTGGCCTCTATGATACTCCCTAAAGGTGTAATTTATTCCACAGTCTGTGGATACATGTGTTTATGCTCTGGGGAACAGGTTACACTTGCCTTTCCTAGAAACCTTCAACCAAACAGGACCAGGATGTAGATCAAGTTCTGTCAGCCCACACCTAAAATGTCCTCTACAGACATGTTGCTACTAAGCTAGAAATCATCTGCCGTATTTCCTGTTTTCTCTTTAATGACCAACTCTATAAGCACTCAGAATGAATAAGGGATAGGGTTTGTTCTTCTCCCAGACTCTTCAGCTTTCCATGGTAATTTGCAAGTCAGAAGAGAAAACCCATTAGAAGCTGAACAGATTAAAAGATAATAGGATTTGGAGAACAGGACTCAGAGAATCAAGAGTAAATTCTGTAGGTTCACAATTACGGTCGCTGAGTCCAGATTTGTTCCTTTCCTGATGGGGCCAAGGCACATGCAGCCTCATGGAGCGACTGGTAAGGCCTGATGAAAGGAGAAAATAAGCTCCATAAATACAAACTTTAGAGTCAATAGTATATTCCCCCGGGACCGCCAGTGCTTAACTTAGCAAGATTAGAAAAAGAATTCCCCTCCACCCCCAGCTTTATTGAAGTATAATTGACAAATAAAATTGTAAAATATTAAAGTGTTCAGTATAACGTTTCGATAAAGGAATTCCTTAAGATATAAAGGCAAAAATGAATGGTATTAAATACAAAACAATTAAAACAGCTACAGAATCCTGCTTTCCAAGCTTGATCACTAACACAGTTGTGAAATGCTAGGAATTGGGATGTGGAAAAGATCTCAGAGATCACCCAGAGCCTCCAAGGACCATGCAAGAATCCTGACGCTGGGAAACTGTGGCACAGCTCTGTTCTCACTGTGACTCCTTAATCTGCCTTTACCCTGCAAGGCTATTTGAGAACCATGGAATCCCAGAAGTGGGTGGAAAATATTCCCCCAACCAAGTAAGAAATAAGTCTCTTTTGTTCTCTGTGTCCTGGATTCTGTATGCTGCCTGGTGGGGGAGGAAGGGCTAACCCTGAAGTTCTCAGGCATTTGCTACTGTCTCGGTAGGTAGATCTTCAATTAGGTCCCAGCTTCTCTCCATCTGTTATTTCTGGAGTATTTTGGCCTTCATCTGGAGGAAGGTGACAGGAAAGCATTCTGTTCCTGCAGAAAATGTGCTTGTCATCGCAGTGTACTGTTGAAACAGCTACTGCCTACATTGCTCTACCTCTTGAAAGCTAGCATTTTGGTGTGAATCAATTATGAAAAGTGATGCACACCACCCCTACACACACACACACACACACACACACACACACACGCACACGCACGCACACACACACACATACACGCTCTCCACCTGAAAACCTGAGATATAACACAAATGTCTAGAATTGAGAACACTCATACAGAACACTTCAAATAATATTAAAATTCAGCCTCTTGGGAACAGTGAGTAATAAAAGAAATTTAGAGTTTTATAAACTAGTTCTAATAAAATAATTTTGTTAAATTATTCTGATAAAAATCATTCTAATAAAATAATTTTTATGGTACTTTACAATGTTACATTAGTGATTTCATATCTATCTGTTGTCTCCTGTTGTTCTACAAAGACCTTATAAGATATTTACTAACTACCCTTCTTAGACAAGTAAAGTCAGGTCCAGTAGTTCTGCCGAGGGTATCATAGCCAAAGAAATGGCAGACCTATTAAATTCACATTTTAAATTATATTTTTTTCTCTTTCTTTTCCTATTTTGAAATATATTCTTTCTTCTGATACCAAGGTATAAGACAGGCAAGGAAGATCTAGAGCTCCTCAAAAGATTAGGTCAAAAAGAGAACATGAAAGTTTCTCCCTTAAAGGTTTACTTTGGCATGTTGTTGTCATTGGAGAAAGCCCGTCTACCTCCATGGCATGTCTTGTGCCTGAGAACGTCTCCTAGAGCAATCTATAGAGAGTGGTGAGGTAGCATTTCTCAGAAGCAAAATGCTTTGCTACGCAGAGCCTTTGAAAAGTCTAGAAAACATTAACAAATGATTCTTTTAATGAAATTCTTTTAAATAGAAAATATTCTCTGAATAATACATGGGAATAGGAATAAAGCTTGGACATATTGCATTATTTTCTAAGTATCATCATTCCTACATTGCAGAAGGTACTAGGGTCATTGAAAATAAGATGCTGTGAAATTGACTGATTTTTGAAAAATTGCGAATGGTAGAAATGTAAGACTTTGTAGGCTAAATCATAAGGTCATTGCCTAATTGAGATTGATAGGAACACGACCCAATCAAAGTTGTAAATTATCAGAGTTTTGGACATAGAGAGAATGACTGCATAGCTTGTTAAAATCACTAGGGAACCTGAAGAGGCAGGAGGTAATGACTGACATTAGAACTTGTCTGAAACATTAGAAATAGTTTCAGATACGTGAACATGGTCTGAAAAATGAAGCAAAATTGATATTCCAAAACAGCAACCCAAGCTCTCAAAACACTGCCTATGTCTTTCTTTTGAAAAATAACATACAAAATTTGTCGAGGTAAGCCAAGCCATTGAGATGCCCCCAAAGCAGGTGAAATCAGACAAAGCTACCAAGTGAATTTCCATGGGAGAGAACAAGAGTTGTGAGGGATGACTTAATGGAAAATTTGTAGGTAAAGCACCTTTCTTCTCAAAGTTTTTCTAGCCTTACAATTTCAGAACTCTTTCTCACTTTCAGGGACAATGGCTTTTCCAATGCCGCCTGAAATGTGCCTTTGAATAAGTAATGACAGAATTAAAATGAGAAGATTAAAGCATTTTAAGATAATTGTCCAACAATGGTAGATGTGTGACCACTGAACTCCATGCGTGGGGTCACCTAATGACGTTCAAAAATAAAAGACGGTTTCATTTGGCCTTTTTAGGAGAACTGTCTTGTCAAAGAACACTTTAGTGGTTACTTTGGTCAGAAGTGTAGGAGTTCAGAATGAGTCACTCCAAGATGCGCCTCTGGTATGTGGATTACTCTGAGTTAAAAGCAATGGAGACCCTGAGAGAGTAAGAGTAACTACACCTGACCCCGTCTTAACAAGCTAGATAAATTTGAATTAGCTGCCTCGCCTATAGTTAGAGATTGTTGGAGATAACTTTTTTTGACCTATTTATATGGCAGGACAAAGTACTAATTACTGAACACATGCTATCCCAACAATGACCTTCTGAAACCCCAAGGTGCCTTATCTCATCCCTAGCTCGGAACGTCCTATATACTTCATTTTCCCTTTCTGTCTTGAACCTCTCAAGTATGAGGGGTCTCTGATGCCTCATGTATGTGGGATTTGGTGCACACAAAATTAAATTTGATTTTCTCTTGTCAGTCTCATGTTGATTTAATTATCCAACCAGCACCCCCCTCCCCGCAAAAAAAAACCAAAACCAAAAACAAACAAACAAAAAAAAACAATAAAACAAAACAGAGGAGGGATGGGAGGATTTTCCCCTTTTCCCACAAAAGTCAACAAAGACCTGTGTATCCAGCCCTATCTATATGTGTGTATTCTATCATTTGAAGTCATTTATGTATTTTGTTATAAGAAAAGGCAGAGTCCTGACAAAGAATACCATCCATATTCCTGATACGGGTTTTACAGATTTCACTGATAATTAAATTTATTCTCATGTCATGTCAAATATTTAAAAAAATAAATAAATAAGGTTACGGTGTTATGCCTGTTTTATAACTTTACAAATATTAAATGAATATCTAGAAAATCCCTGGTTTGCTTCCAATGGATCATTTAAGCCCCTTGTTAACTTATGCATCTTTCTATTTCAAAATATAGCAAATTTCACATTATTTTTTAAAGTTCTTGATTGATGATTAAATTTTCAAGAATTTCCAGTAAAAGATGTCAAATGTCCAGAGATCTTTTAATAAAATCTCATCAGCCTTCAAAAAAAAAAAAAAAAAATCAATAGTACCATGATTTGAAGTCATAGTCTGAATTTAAGTGCACCTTTAAAATTAAATATTGTCAGAATTGCCTACTCAGAGGCTTTCTTGGAAATGTGCCTTATACAAATCCCATATTCATATGTATAGGCCATGGAAGCACAGGAAATGATGTGAAGAAAAACATCTTTAATTCATATTTGGAGGCTGTATTTCTTGTTGCCTTTAAGAAAAAACAGTAAAATAGTTTGTCATTCAAACCAAATTCATTTGTTCCATTAACTATTAATTTCTGTCTCTTCACACTACTTGGATTGGAGACAGGGGAAACAGGCCATGAAAATGTCATGGAAAAATGATTCTCGTGCAGTCTCCAGCTAACAGAGTTGAGAAATTAATGATAGATGCCTGGATTGGATGTATATATGTTTCTTATGCAACTATTATTATCATGTCTGTCTCTGTGTGTGTTTCTGTGTGTATGTATGGAGTTAAATGATCTTTAGTACTGGTTTGTTGTCAAAAAATCAATGAGAGCACAAGTCACCTAAAGAAAGAAAACTGGCACACAAGAAGGAGCCATGTCTACAGAAGATATACAGGAATACAGAAAAGTTGATAGTTGATTATTCTTTCTCTCCTTTAACTCTATCTTGGACAGCTAGTTTTTAGTAAATAAAACCAAGTTGTTATTATTACCTTTTTTTTTAGAGAGCCTTAACTTGTCCTCATTGTTTAGCATTTCAGCAGATGTGTTCTTGTATGTCCTGAATGAAAATGCGAATCCACAGACACATAAACACAAACACACACAAAAATTTATATATTTTATATAATAAGTGTTTGCCTATGTATTTATGCACATAGTTAATATAAACACATTATGCTAAGAGAAACATTGAGTGTTAGAAGAAAATTAGCAAATTATGTAAGATGTAGCAAACTTTTTATACAATGTAACAAGCATATTTTTCAACTTTATTGATATATTCCATATAGGACCATTTTTCCTCAGTATGGTGGGCTGAATGATAAGTGACATGGCTCAAAGCTCATCCCAGTGGTGGAATCTTCAACCACTGGGGTACCCAAGAAGAGTCAAGCTTTCTGTATTAATTTGGAAGTAAATTATACCTACTTTTCCCAAGAGCCTTTTTTTTTTTTTTTCATCTTTCTCTTCTGTCAACTTACTGTTGCCTACCTTTCTCAGTGTCACTAATAAATGAGATTGTTTAGGGAATGCACTTAAGACTGTGTCTGGCTCCTTGTGAACACTCAATAAATGTAAGTTACTATAGTTATTACACTTTGATCCTTTCCACATCCCCTTGATGTTTTTAAGACAAATAATTTAATCTCCTCTTTATTAAAGGAAAACTGAGACTAACGGAGGTTAGGAGGTTTACCTGACTTGTCCTAAGTCTCAGGATTAGTGAATAGTATTAGAGTTACCTGAACTAAGAACTACAGTCTTTTAGGTCAGTGCTTGTTCTGTCATACCAAGATTTTAAAATATTGAAATAGAGTATTTCTTTCTGAAATACTCTTAAGAAAATAAAGAAGATGCCAGTTCTCACTCATATCTTTTACCTTATTTTAAACTCATGCCTATCTTAAAGGCCATACATTTATTTAATAATTTTAAATGCATTTTACCTGAAATAATAACCAAAGGGCACTTCTAAATAACCTATGTTGGTGGCCTCACACTGTTGTTAATATTCAATATATTCCATTAAGTGCAATTTTATGAAAGTTTCATAAACAAATCAATTGTCCTCGACTTAATTTTAAGCCAACATCAACATCCATTGAGAATATCAGCAATTAAAATATCGATAACACCATATAACAAAGCACATATAAAGTACTATGTGAACACATATCAAGAAGTGAAGAAATTCTTCCTGGGAGTTCAGGGAATGTCCCCTGAAAGAGGTGCCATTTGAATTAAGTATTATATGATGGATAGGCATTCGTCCAGTGGAGAAAGAGAGACAGAAGGGGTCAATAGGTTGGCATGACCCCTTTTAGAATGAGAGTGCCATTTGAGCAAGGGTATTAAGGAACAAGAAACAAAGTATGATCCCACTGGGTTGGTTTCCAAAATTATTTTTATCCAGCTGTGAAATGCCTTGTGTGCTAGATTAAGGAATTTGAAGATGATTTGGTAGCATCTGAGCTGCAGTAGTTGTTTTTAGGAAGAACTGTGCCATGACCAGATTTGCGATTTAGAAAGATAACACTGTTAGCATTGTTAATGGGAGGGTTGAGATACAGTCAAACTATAGCACAGTTTCAGGAAAGAAACAATGAGGACTGAGACAAGGAAATGGCCACAGAGGTGAAGAAGAGGGAACAAATGTCAGAAAAATGTGAATATACTCAACAGTGTTTACCACCCGATGAAATATACAGAATAAGTGAAATGGAAGAGACAGATAAGTGGCTTAGGTGGATGAATAACTGTAGCCATAAGTAAGACAGAGAAATATATTAGGCTCCTTTTATTCAGTAAAGAGTGGTTTCATTGTAAGAATCCCATCTATTCACTTCCCGTCTTTGTTACAGTAATACATCTTGTATTTTCATGTGAAAGTAGTTACAATGGTCCTTTACACTGTATTTTAGTAGTTTCTTTATCTTACTAGATTGTAAGCTACTTGAGGGTCAAGTCTATGTCATTCATCTTTTAAACGCCTAGCACATTTGGTTTCCTTACACAGAGGAGAACTCATTTGATGAATTGGATTGCATTTAAACACACTTGTGGCAATAGGAAAAATGCTTAGAGGATTTTCTTGTTTCTGTTTCAGTTCTTTGGTTTATCTCAGCTCTTTTCATTTTGGCTCCTATGAGCTTTTTCCAGTGCTGCAAACACTTCTAGTTGACAAGAAAGAGAAAGCGAGTGAGTGAATGAAAAGGAGGAGGGGACATTGCGACATCTAGATTGAACTCCGCAGGTTTTCCTCTCCTAATTTTCACCTGTGGTGGAAAACTGTCCCAGATTTCATCCACCAGGCTAAGGTTCTGACATGGTACATTCTTAAATCAAGCTTGAAGGGAAATTGATTGAAAAGAAAACACCATTATGGGAAAACAATTTATTCTCTTCCCCTTGACAGAAGGTAGATTTTGTCTATATTGTAGAATAAATATTAGCTGGCTGATTGCTTTAAGATCTAGAAGCCTAGAGGAGTCATGATTGGCTTCGCTCACATTTTACAGGGAGATTTCTTCAATTTTAGAGACATTTGATACAAAGTTTTTATTACTTTTCATAGTAGTATTTTTTTCTTCCTACATGATTATTTGTATTAACTAGATATAGGTGTAGGAAAACTCATGCAGATATTTCAGTATGCAGTCATGTGTGTCTATTAAAATGTATATCTCTTCAGCAGGATATGCAGTTATTTTTCATTTTTCTATTAAGCCCTTAACTATCAAAGTTGTTTGGTGTTTTCTGTGTTGAAAGAAATAAATTCATAAAGGTGAGGCAGAAATGGCTACCTGATACTCTAGTAGTAATCAACATTTCCTCATCATTTAGAAGGAGCCCCCAAGATGCCTCCATTGTGAGAAACCCAACCTTTGAGTCAAAAAAAGTTGGCTTCGTTTTTGGGCATGCCCTTTCCAATCCCAAAGAAGACCCCATCACCCCTGTTGTGTAATGCCTGGCCTAACCCACACATTTGTCAGCTCTCATACTCAGAGTATGACTGTCTTGCTAAAGGTTTGTAGTACAGCTCAACACTTTAATGGAAGGTGGGTTTCTACCTAGCAATGAAGTCAGACATATGACTCCTTAGAGTGGAGTCATTTAGTGGCAAAGGTACTTCCTTAAATTAGGCACTTCTGGAGTGTCTCCCCAAGTCACCTTAAAAGTTTCGGAAGTCTTATCAAAAATAAGATGCCTGCCAATAAATTCTCTATCCCTCATGCCACTCTGAACCATCGCCCTTGCCATCCAGGCAGCACTTGCTCTACAAATGTGAAGAAGGTATTTATTTGAGTACTGGCCAGTAAAGATACTGTTAAAGTACAAAACAAGTAATACTTTCTTTCTGAAATGGTCAACTTTTGAGCTAGTCTTGGAAGCATAGTATTTTCTTGACCCCCTTCAGTTCTAATGACTTCACTTTTCTCCTGAGCCAGGAATATAGTATCTCCATGCTTGTTTTCTTCTTCTCTCTCTCTTTCTCTCCATTCCCCTTCCTTCTTTCTTTCCTTACTTCCTTTTTCTCTCCCTCCTTTCTTCCCTCCCTCCTTCCTCTTGTCCTCTTCTCTCTTGCATGTGCCCGCCTGCCTGCCCTCCCTCTCTTTCCTTCTCTCTCTCTCTCTCTCTCCTTCTTCTTCTTCTTTTCTTTTGAAAATCTTATCAAGAGTTAATGGACTTATGATCCAAAAATTAGGTTATTAGAAATTTCTGTCATATAGCCGGAAGAATTGATGTTTGACTTCTCCTTGGCTTGAGTCAATCCTGTCTCCTTTTTAGGTAAATGAATTAAGTCTCATGCAATTTCCTGTGTGGGAGACTCTTCTTAGATGAATCATTTAAGTTGAAAGCCCTGTCTGCTCATCAGAAGGCACGATTTTAGAGTTCTCCTGAGTATTTTGTGCACACTTAGTATAGTCATTGAGATACATAGGGCAACCATGTACCTTAATCTATATGAAGTCTTGATTCACATCTAGTTATTTGGGTACAGGGTATAACTGCAGTTTTGTATCTTCCCTCTCCTTGCAAAATTTCCCTTGGGCCATTTAAAAACAACCTCTCTTTGTTCCTCTTTATCTTGAAACTTTTTATTGGAAGACCTCAGATCTGACTTCAGCATCGGAGACCAAAATTCATATGCTACTTAGTTCTATAATCCCTAGTTCATTGTTCATACTCAGAATCAATGAAATCGTAACGGTGCTATTTTTTACCCCCAATATGACAGAATGTTATGAATGCTGTGATTCCAACACAGTCCTGTGAAGTTTTTAATGGGCCATTTTAGGGCCTATGGGGACACATTTACATGCTAAATTGTTTTTATAACCAGCTGCAAATGATTCTAGAAAAGGCCACACGGATCTTCCTCAAGGAAAATCTAGTATCTTTACCTTTGCAATTGTTCTATGGTATTTGTTAGATCTGCTCAGGATTCTCTTCTCTTATAAAGGGCAACTCACAGTTAATTCCTCAGTGCTCCCTGCAATAGGAAGAAATTAGAAAAAAAAACTCTTTTGTATTAGATGGAATCACCTTTGCATTTGCATATTTGTTGTGTTGTAATTAAGCATTAATGAGCGTCATTCTGTTTTGTAGTCCTAAACTTTCTCTTGAAATCATGTGGCAGGATGGCAAGGGGCAGCCAGCCAAGATTCGTTTATACTTACATGATGCTAGTTATCTCAATAAACTAGTGAGGGCTTTTCCAAATGTTACGGATAAGGACATTGAAGCACAGAATAGTTAACTGATGTGCGTTTACATAACTAATAAATGTTAATGGCACAATTTTGTTTAGCGCTTCATGACTCTCAAACCTATGTCCTTTCCACAGCAAGCAGTGACTAATGGGTTCTTCTTGCAGGTTTACATCTCACCTTACCAGGATGCTTTAAACTTTTTAAAAGATTTACGTTACCTGTTCAGATCTACGCTACAACTCTTTGTGATACATTCTCATTTTACAGAGGAGTTCTTTTGGATTGAAGAACATTAGGAATTTATCAGGTCATGAATGATTCCCTGCCTCTCTGTGTATGTGAGTGTGTGTGTATGTGTGTGTGTGTGTGAGTGTGTGAGTGTGTGAGTGTGTGTATTCAATCAAATATTCAATTTCTAGTATGTATCTGACATTAAACTAGGTGCTATCTCTAGTATGTGTCTGACATTAAACTTTGTATCTAATATATGTCAGCCACTTACTAGATTCAAAGTATCAACTACATTTAACATTTATCAAGTTTTTATTGTGGTAATTATTTCACATGCATCATTTTATGTTATCCTCATAGCCTTTTAAGGGGAGTAATGACTATCCCACTTTGGGCTGATGAAGAAACCGGGACTCAGAGAAATCAAGTAACTTACCTATCGTCTCACAGTTAATAAGTGGTAGATTCAAGATTGGAACCCAGGCAGTTGAACTCCACAGCCTGCTCTTAACCACTACAGAAAATTACAAAATTATAAAGCATGGCCCTGCCTTGTGGCACTAGAGTCTAGGTGGCTGCACAATACCACAGGAGGAAAGATGGACATGGTTCTTGAAGAATGATCTTGATTTGGATGCATGATCTTGAAGAATGATCTTGATTTGGAGAATGAAAGGGGGAATAACATGACAAATCCAGAGACATGGGGATAGTATGGGCATCTAGTTTTATTATAGTTTCTTTCTATGTAGAGTTATGAAATCTGATACAATAATATTCTCAGGAAAAGATTTCACTCCTGGAGTGTGGAGTTGGCAGCAGCGGACTTTGGGGCAAATGACAACCATGGGGTGTGGAAGGCTTTGGAGGGCAGGCCTTGAAGAACCCGGAGAAGAGAGTATGCTTTGCAAACACTGAGGAGGCAGCTGGATAAACTGAGGCTGCGGTCTAATTCCAGAAAGAAAGAGAAATTCAGAACAGCAAAGTTGGGGCCATCTCCTCGGGCAAAGCCTCAGGAAAGAAAGGCCTGTCTGAACCCAGCAAACTCAGCTGGACACTGAAGGAAAAGAAGCAGAAGAAGAACATTTCCAGAGGAAGGAAGAGAGGCACCCCCAGTCCTTCGGAGCTCTGGGGGAGGTTTCCTGCCAACACAGTTAACTGATCACTGGTATAAGTTGAATATCAGTGAGCACCAGCAACTGCCAAGACTGAGGGGAGCAGAGACAGCTGAGCAATTAACCTTTGGTGATGGGTGTGAAACTCTAATTAAGAGCAGAGTCTCTCCCATTATGTGGGAGGGAGAACTGCAGGAAAATGTATGAAGGAGACGAGGGAGCAAAAGCTAGGAAAAGACCAGTGTGTTAGCAAGAGAGATTTAAAATACGTCCACATGGGTGTAAGAGGGTAGGAGCAGTGAACAGGAGTGCTGACTAGTTTCTCTGTTTGATAATCACAGTTTCTTCTCCCTTCTCTGTCATCCTGCACTGACTGTTTGGCTCAGGAGCCAGGAGCTCCAGGGGAATCCGAAGTTAGATGTTTATGCTTCTCTCCATTGTAATTTTCTTCCTGTTCGCTGAGTATTGTTGGTAATTTCTATGTAAATTTGCTCAAAGTAGCAATTTACCACCTTTTCTGTTGACAAATGAGGAACATCTTAATAGTCAAGTGACTGCATTCCATCACTTGCAAGAGGTTTGGAAGGGGTGTCACGAAGATTATAGAGACTGGCACTAGGAAGTGGGAGATCTTGGGACAGCCTCCTTTCCAATGTCCTGTTTCGTTTTGCCCAATTTTAGACAGGAGAAAATAAGCTCCTCTACCTTATGAACCTGGTTTCTTGCGAAGACTTATTGTTCTGAATCTTCCCTCTTTTAGCACTTGCTTAATGAATGCCTTGCAAACGAGACCCCTCCAAGGTTGCTCAGAAGTGTTGAGAAGCAGAGGCATGTATTGGTTTTTGTCAGATTTTTTTCATTGTCTCTTTAGCAGTGTCATCTTTCAGAATGTGACCAGGGACGGGCTCAGGGAGGAAGGCACCTTCGCTATCCAGATGTCACCTTCGCTTTATGTACTGTGAGAATTGAAGTCCTTTTGAGTTCATGTCAATTATTTCCCAGAGAGACAGCTGCCTATGCGGTTTCCTCCCCTGCCTAGGTCCTGCCTACAGCTGCTGTGTTGAAAACAGGAAAGGTAGGGAGATGGGGAGGTCATTTTTTCAAAAACAAACAAGCAAACTTTTAGAATTCATGGACCTTCTACTTTCTTACCTCCAGAAGAGACATTGTCCCACATCCATTCATGTCAGAACAATATGTATATAGCACTGACTTATTTTGGTCACTGTTCTGAATGCTGGGTGGTGAAAAAATTAAAGGGCGTCATGTGTTAGAGAATGACCTGGTGGGAAGAGGGTGTACAAAAAATACAGACGGCTTGGTCCTGAAAGCCAACACTGCAGAAATGATCGTTAAGCAGAGATCTGAATGATGAAGGAGCCAGCCATTCACAGATTTGGGGAAGGGTGTTCTTGGCAGCAAGGATTACAAAAGCACAGGCTCTGAGGTAGGAAAGAGATTAGCTTGTTGATGAATCAGGTCCAGAGCCAGACTGCTGTTTGCACTCCAAGATTTCGTCACACTGGGCATTTTGCATTTCTTGCTCTGTAGGCTCTCACTGGCCTGTGAGGCCATGCTGGGAAATTCAGACCAACTTGCTCATAGTGGTTCCCGGCTCCTTCTCTGTCGTCGCCCTTTCTGCTGACTCCTGAAGGACGTGGCTTGTCTTCACCACCTTTCCTTGTGAGGCAAACCCAACCTGCAAATTCAAGACAGAATTATTTCTCTTGCTTTTCTTGGATCCTGGGAAAATTAGGGCCCTTCTAGGCCCAAGACTGTCCTTAGATTCAGATTAAAACAAGTTTTCTTACAATTAGC
Organism: Pteropus vampyrus; assembly: GCF_000151845.1. Lineage (NCBI taxonomy): Eukaryota > Metazoa > Chordata > Mammalia > Chiroptera > Pteropodidae > Pteropus > Pteropus vampyrus. The sequence goes on from NW_011888813.1 coordinate 2,221,005, forward strand.
CAGGCAGCAACTCAGTAGACACCCTTTGACCCTCTCCACACAGAACATCAGGACCGGATCACTAATTTCTTACCATCTGTTGCCCTTTCTCCTCTCCATGAGTCTTCTTTTTTAAAAATTTGTTCTCTGTGTAGATCTCTTCTTGTTCTCCTTTGTCTAAAACCAAAATTACTTTCTTTATTTCTGCCTCTAAAATCCACCCTATCCATTTGGGAAGTGTAGAATTTACTACCTTAAAAGTAAAACATAAGAATCCTAAAATTCTTTTTTGTCCCCCCACATCCTGCTCAATATTTTCTCTGCCCTTCCTACATTAGCAGATGTAAACTTCAAGTGCATATTTTATGATAATATACCTCAAGTGTTGTACAAGTGTTTCTGAAATTTCACTTTATGGGATTCTCGTAAAAATTTAGGGAGATCAGCAGCACAACAGTTAGCTGCAGGAAACTTTATAAGGGGACAAGGTGGAGCTCAGGGAGGTCAGGATACTTCCAAAGTCCCAAAGCTCAAGTCCAGGGTACACCTACTTGTAGTCTGGTATCACCATTCCATGCCTGCTTGTTGGTGTCAACATCCTCATCTTGGACCACCCCCTCCATTTTTTTTGTTGTTGTTGTAGCACAATGGCTAACAGAAAGGGGGAAAAAGGAGGTTTGAGAAAACATCAGCTTTCTTAGGATCCTGATTTATTTGGGGGAAGAGAATGGATTGGGGCATAGGTCATCATTTGTTTCTGGAATTCTTCTACCAAAAGAAATCAATTGTCCTTAAATGATGCATAACTTTGTCCTTTTTTTTAGCTAAATTGTTCTTACACAAGACACAGACAAGCAAGCCTAGCATGGACCATCCTAAATCTTGCCCTTGCCCTGTAGTTGAAATGACAATGGCATCAAAACCATGAGTCCTGGTGTGTTCATGGAGACTCTGATGAAAACTTCTTAATTTTCTTCCCGGGCCCTATTGCCCAGTAATGGAGATCATTTCTGATACTAATCAAGGTCAGGTACAGTTCTTGAAATGGAATGGAGAATGAAAATAGTGTATTTTCTACTCTGGTGCTTGCCAATAGCTTTCTCCCCCCACCCCTCTTCCTCCACCACCTCCGTCAGCAGTGTAAAAGTGCGGTCGGTGTGCCTGGGAGGGTTGCAGGCAGAGATGGGTGGCGGATACATTCCACACTTCTCTTAAGCCTTTTTCTAACGGGATGAGTGAGAGTGAGAAAAGATGTGACTGTCGCCCCCAACTAATTCCTGGATGTGTTGCCAAACAGCGTGACATGCACGGAAAGAGGCAAGAGCTCCTTGCATTATAACCAACGCCACCACTTTACACTTTCAGCTTTAGTCTAATTCCCCACCGTCCATGAGGTGTTGCCATCTGAACTGGCTACTGAAGAGATGGCAGCCACCTGCCCCTCCCCCCGCCAGGAGATCCAAAGCATGAGCGAAAAATAAAGATTGCTGTTTCTCTGCAGATACTATTAACCCATTAGAGAAAAAAAAATTAAAGGAAATTACAGCCTCATTAAATACAAGCAGGATAAACTTCGATAAGGCAAACGAATTCCTTACACAATTTGAAACTTTACTCAAAAATCAAAATAATTTAAGTCAAGGTGGAAGCCACATAGTGGCCACTGCACGAGCCAGTAAATCAACAGGACGGCAGGATTTCAGCAGAGTGATGAGTGATGCTTCATGCAAATACAAAATGAAATGGAACTAGTTTTGAAGGGTTGCTGGTCTCCGTGACAAGAGAAGATAGTCTTCTGAAAGTCCTTGGGTTTAAAAATAGAATCAATCATCCGAAAGAATTTTAAGTCTCTAATATTAATTAACAGAGGATATACTTATTACAATATTTTATCAAATAGAGGTCAGCTGGAGCCTGATTGATTGATGTCAGTATTTGATTTATCTTCAGTTGAAGATGTCAAACTAGTCTACAGCCATCCTACCCTGAACGTGCCCGATCTTGTCTAAAGATATCAGACTGTTAAGCCCATTTCACTCTATGAGTGATACCAGTTTGTGTCTGGTGGTTAAGGTAAATCTCCAGGTTAGAATTTGTAAAATCTCAAGCCTCCTAAAAACTCTCGGATTCCTACTGTATGCCTACTTAAGCTCATGCCCTGTCACTCTTCATAATTTCTGGTAAGGAACATTATTGGGGGTAAGTGCCAGAACAGAGATGAATCTATAGCTTTACTTCCGTGATCCATACAGGCCCTGGACTTGGTGCTGTTCTGGAGGCCAGGTGCCTCCAGATCTAAGGATCTAAGACACAGAAAGGCAGCCTCACCAATGGCCAGCTCAAATTAGAAGCTCAGAAAGGCAGAGCCTCCTGGAAGCAAAGCTATGAAATGTGGAAATCCCACCTATGCTATTTGTGAAGTCCTTCAGCGTAGATCCAGCCACGACCACCGTGTCAGCAGCCTCTTGGTTGCTGAGAAAGCAGGCCCAGAGTGCACAGACTCAGCCTGAGTCCTTCCACTGTGTTATCAATGAATTTATACCACATTGCTTTTCTAATTTGCAAATTTGGAAGCCAATATACTTTATTTTATTTTTAAAAATACTGCTTTATGTTTTATACTATAAAAGTAACATGTTCTCATTATATTTAAAAAATAGGAAGTAAAGGAAAATATTTAAAAAGTAATAATTTCCATCCTCCCAAAATGACTGTGCATCCCATTTCCTCCCCGCCCCCAGCCACTTTTATTTTTCCATATTTTGTATTTGTATCTATTTTCAACTATGAGCCACTTGCTATTTTGAAGACATTTTCTACAGACAGTTTTTTCTTCTTTCCTTCTTTCACTCAACAATCATTTGCTTTGCTAAGCACTGGGAAGACAGACAGATATAGAATATTTTTGAACTTCATTTGTAGTCGACTACCTGGAGACCAGTAATAACTACCTTGAATCTCATTATCTCATTATTCACACTATTAAAATCTCTTCTCTGAAATCTCTTCTTATACTCATTATTTGATAACCATTTAGAAACAATGAGCTTCATCAAAGTGTGTTTGTTTTGAATCATCTTGGCTCCCCATCTGCCATACACACTCAAACATAGATGCACATACAACTTTATATGTATGTGGAGAAGAAACAATGGTAGAAAGTTTCACAGAAAAAATACAGTGTCAATGTCATATGTGTATAGAGGTAGAAGACCCTGAAATGACACCTGTGGGCTTACATTTTACTCTTGACCACTCCTAGGTAATCTTCCATTGCCCTGTGTCACAGCAGACCTGAAAATCTAGGGTTCACAAAGCAATGAGATTGAGGAAGCCAGCTGATTCCCACTGTGATATGAAATCCTTCTTGATTTGGGAAGGATTGGATGGCAGGTGGAGAATGAGTTCCTCGTGCACTTTTTTGATTTCCCAGAAAAAAAAATATATCATCTTATAAACTGATTATCTCCCTGACATGTGGCCTAACAACCAGCTTGTCACACCCTAACCTCAATGTATTTATCTAAAGCTGTTTAAACACAACCATTTCAATAACATTTCTCCATCTTCTTAAAGTGATTTCTGAAATACAAGCTTGATTTTCTTCTTTTATATGAAAAAAAAAAAGGAATTTGACCACTTTGGAAATGTGATCATATAAGCGTCTAGAGGCACTTTCAAGCAGAATGCTTAAAAGATGATGATGATGATGACGATGAGAGAGAGAGACAGACAGACAGACAGACGGACAGACAGAATGAGAATATTTATAGGCAGTAGGGCAGGCAATTCTTAACCTTGTATTTGCTCCATCCATTGAGCTATTATGTGAAGGCTCAATAATATGTCAATGAGATCTCTGTCTTGGGAACTTTTAAATGAAGTACCTCAGTCACTTCTACTGAAGTGTTATTGTGAGGAAACTCTAAACCCCAGTTAACACACTGATTCTTTGGATGTGAGAGTATCTGAGGAGCATGCAGCTGAAGGCCTCTAACGTTTTTCCTTGGTAGACTTTTTCACTTGTCTTTTTTAAGGAAATCATAATAAAGTATTAATTGGTAATTTATCAGAGATTTGCTGCACCCCTCCTACCACCCTCCAACCACCCCCTACCCCCTGCAGAAACAAAAGAAAATGGATCTTTTAGTTTATATTGTATTTGAAATGCAGAAGCCTGTGCCTGGCGGAAGCCCTGAAGAAAAGAAGATGCAACGCCAAAATTCCAAAATTGCTGTGGAAAAAAAAAGTCCACATTTGGAAGGAAAGGCAGCCTTACAGATGAAGTCTAAATGACAGCGCTTGCATTGCCTGAAGCTCTCCAAATGAGACTGGCCAGGCAGGTGACCACTCTGTGAAGAGCAGCGGGCTCACCAGTGATCTGGAAAGTCTCCCGTTTGACTCTTCTAGCGCTTAATACTCTCCTATGCCTCTTGTCTCACTTGATCATTTATGTGCCTGTGAACCGAAGTGGTTTAGAGGCAGTTGTGCATTTGTGCCCTGCACACCTCAGTTCACTTAATTTGGAATGTGAATAGGTCTTCTAGTGGTGTGCCAGGCACAGCCTGCAAAATCATATCTTGTAGCCTTTTTGTCGATGCCCGACTAGAATGTAAATATTTAGAAGGCAGAGATTATGGAACAGAAAGAGTTTCAATCAGTAGTCAATTGAATGGACAGAGTCAGGAGACTAGCCCCAACTCCAGTGACTACCAGAAAGAGCGAATTGGTTTCCCTAGAGTGAAATTTGCACCCCAAACAGGTACTGTTCGGCAACATGTTTTTTTAAAGATTTGAAATTATGTGATGTTTTTCAGTGGGTCATATGCTCTCAAGTTTGCCTCAGGCCCCATCACTCTGTTTTATTATGGCAAGCTTATTCATACATTTATGATACCTGCCAGGCCTCTGGGTATTTTGATATGTGGTCTGGCCTTCCTGGACCTCATTTAACCTCTCTAGACTGCAGTTTTCTCATCTGTAAAATTGCCATCAGACCCGCCTTGCTTACATCATGAGACCTTCTGATGGTCCAAAGAAATAATGCGGCAAAAGCACTGTAAAGATTACAAATTGCAGCATGAATAGACTATATTATCATCAAATTAATTGATAATATTATGATTGATATTTTGATGGTATTTAAATGTGATCAAACTGAACTTAGTATATACAGTTAAACTTCTTGACTTTCATCTTATAAAAGTGAATCTTCATCCTTTGGGCAGACCAGCCTAAAACCTTCAGAATCTTAAATTCTGAACACGTTTCATTCTCTCTTTATATTCCCCTGTGGATTTCTTGTGAGCGTGCAGAGATCGAGAGGCCACTGCACAGGTTACCTTTCATTCAAGAGGTTGTGTCATCCTTTTCATTGTCAAGTTCTGGACTATTTTCTCCTCATCACAAAAAATTGGTGTCATATGGAGCATCCCTTCTTCACTCTTGACCCTTCCTCTATGGCAAGCATCTGCCTAAAACTAGAGAATAGAAATCTGAAAATATGTGTTTTAGAATGGAAGGACCCATCACAAAGCACTTCCAAACCTTAAAATATATTTAGCTTGTGATTATTGTCAATCTTTTTATTTGGTAAAATATTAAGCTAAGTGATAGAAAATATAGAGGCTATTTAAAAACCTGTGAAACTGACATGATGTGAGTGCTCAAAGATGAGCCATGAAAAATGGTCATGTTGCATTTTCTATCCCTGTGTCATTTGAATACAACCTTCACCATTTCTGTCATATCCACTTATCACCTGTGCTATTGTTTATCTAATAGTATTCTTTAAGTTGGCTTCTTTTACTTAAAAATAGATTTATTTTAAAAGCAAAATATATAACCCAAAAGGTAACTTAAAAGTCAGCGTCGCTTCTCATAAATAAGAGGTAAGAAAACAATAAGAAAAAGTATATATTGGCTATATATTGTAGCGTGCTAAAAGTAAAGGCCTGCCTTCTCCTTATTAAAAAAAGAAAAGAAAAGAAAATGAAAGGAAATCGCAAAGTCTTAAACAGCTCTTAAAGACCTAAAAGCACCAATTTTCTGCACGAGGAAATGCGGACCGAAAGAAAACAACAATTTCACATATGTGTAATTGGGTATGATTTAATATTTTCTTCATTATGATTTTAAATCATTTAACATATCAAGCATAGTCATTACAAATATTGGGGGGTATTCATCTATTCTAATGGAATGTGGAGATTTTATCTTTATCTATGGATATTTCCAATAATATGAACTAAATTGCTGTGAAGTTATATTTTTGAATTTTTACAAAAAAATTTCTTCTTTGCTTCATTTCTTCATTAAACAAGTGAGGGACTTTATTTCTTAAGCCAAAGTCTTTACTATAAATAAAAAAAAAAAACAACCACCACAAGAAACTACTGAATGATTATTTATTCAGATACCAGTGGAATTGATTTCCATTGGATATTCTAATTCAGTCTTCACAAAAGCTGTATAAAGTAAATGTTACTAAAGTACCCATTTTACAGATGTGGAAAATAAGGCTTACCAAGGATTGACTAGTTTGCCATGATCACAAAGCTAGTAAATCAGACAATCTGATTCTGGAGCCTTCAATCTTAACCCTTCCTAAACTAATTTTACTACTTAAAAAAAAAAAAAAAGTACTACTAAGTATGGTAAGAGGTCATATTTCATTGTTTTTGAAATTAAGAATGACATTCAAAAGTTGCCATACCATGGAAAGATCAAAGTTTATAATTTGGATTTAGGTTCAGAAAACAAGTGAAGATACAACAACAACAAAAATCTTTTACTGACCATTCTGTTTGGGTTTTTTTTTTTCAAACGAATGTTCAGTCTTCCTCCTCCCTTCCTCACCCCATTCCTCCCTTACTTTTTCATTTTTCCCCCAGTGTATTGCCATACTTACATTCCTTAACATGATGCTATTTTATTAATGAGACTGAAGACAAATTTGGAAGTAAGCTTCTGAAGGAATCTATAGAGCTAGGGAAAAGTAAATTCTGTCTACAGAACCCAGGTGAAGAAGACTGTTTAAACTTGGTGAAAATGACTCCCACTAGCATTTCACTCCATGCCCTTTACCATTACCCGATTCCCGTTTCCACTTCCTTCATGGCAGGGTTCCTCAGCCTCAGTACTATTGGCATCATGGGCCAGATAATATTTCATTGTAAATGGCTGTCTTGTGCATTGTAGGATGTATAGCAGCATTCCTGGGCTTTTCTCATTAGATACCGGTAGCATTTTCCCCAGTTGTGACAATCAAAATATTATCAGATTTCACAAAACTATTCCTGGTTAAGAATCGTGGCTAAAGATTACCTAAATTCATGGTACCTTTCTCCTTATTTTGCTGTTAATTGTTATCTGCTGTTGTTGGCAGTGTTGTTACTGTTATTGCTTTTGCCTTTAGTAAAGGTTCTTTCTTTTCTCAGAGAGAAGACATAGAACTTTAGGTCTTTGTAAAAATCTCTCTCGATTTTCAAAGTATAGCAGTGAGGTAGAAAAAGATGGTATCATTAGCATATACATCTAAGTGTTTTCACTTTGACTTCAGCACTGAATCTAAATTTCGATCAGATTGTCTTCTCAAAGAAGGGTATTTTCTGAAGTGCTGATCAAGCACAGTGACTTCCATAAGTCGGTGGGAGCCTTACCAGGCTGAGCTGGCCGGGGGTCACTGTCGAAACCAGAAAGTAAATGGACAACACTAGGATCACTTTTTGGCTAATCTGAGCTTTCCAGAATTCCAAGGGCTTTTTTTCACCATCGTAATCTGGTTTTGCACCTCACTTTTGTGTTCATGCAATTAGAGAAAGCAGGGAATCCTCATCTTGACATGTCACCTAGTGACATGAGCCAGAAGGTATCAGAAATTCCCCATTTATATTGTAATAGTTGCCCTAGCAATAGTTAGAGAAACAGTCCTAAAAACTTTTGGATTCCCCCAAAAGTTATCCCATCATTTGCTGGATAAGTGACTCAAGATTTACATCAACTATATCATTTTGAATTCTTACCTGTTAGACTGGTAAAAGAACTTGGGGTACTTTGTTGGGAAAATGATGGAGAAGAAAGAAGTGAAAATATAAAGGAGGGCTTATAACAAATGTTTTAATGAGAAATATTTTAGTCTTGAGAAAGATTTTGTAAGAGAAAGGTATTCGTGGTAGAACCTAACATGTACCGCTTCTCACCTGTTACCACTTGGAAATTGCCTATTTGCATAATATTTCCTGAAAGATACTGCTACGATAATGCTAAAACAAGAAGGGGGTTGCAATTGAGTAAAGATCCATTCTTGGAAACAGGTCCCATTTTGTAAGTCGTGCTTTTGGTTACATTGAAAAGATAATTTTTGCCTGTGTGTCCATCGTGTCCTCCCATTTTCAGCTCCTTACTTCACCCTTACTCACATGCATGGTTAGTTTTTTCTTTCCCTCCTTTATGCCTGTATGCTTCCCCCTAGATTTACACTCTCTAAAAGTATTTCTTTCTACTTCCACACAAAATAAAAACCAATGTCCAATACAAATCGTGAAGGAAAGGCTCTGATAAGGTACCCTGTACCTTTTTAAAGCACAGAAGTTATCAATCGATACTTTGATATGTTTGCCTTAAGGTACTATATCTGCATATTTAATAGAGATATTAATGAACTGGTTAACGTGGGATAAATTTAGGATAGAAATCTTTTTGAGAACCTTACAGATACCTATTCTTATGATGAATGAAGCTGATTCAACCCAAAGAAATATTCATTGGAACACATGGTTTAATGTTATTATTTATTAAAATTTACTTGTTTCACCTACCTACTTCATAAGCAGCTTTTCTTTACTCCATCACTTATTTCTATATCTTAGGATGATTTATCATCCATCAGTGTCCAGCTTTGAGGATTGCAGCATAATTTAATAGTTATAACCATCTACATATATGTTCTATGCTATGTTTTAAAATTTACAATGGCAGTTGAGAACTCATGTTGACTGCAGTGAGGAATCATCCATAGGTAATTTTAAGTGAGTTGGACAATTCAAAGCTGCAGATAATTTTAAATATCATCTACTGGGGGCTTCAAAGTAAAATCCCTTAAAAAGAGGTGGATTATAGGATATAATGCTACCAGGAATCAAAAGCATTAGCAATTCAGACCTCTTTAGATCCTTTTGAGATTCAGTGGAGTGAAATGACTTCGAAGAAATTCCTACAGCTGGTTAAAACAAGTTGAGGCAAGCTCTTCCTTTCTTGGGTTCTAGCATTACCCAAAGCTTCTCCTCTTTGACCCTGTAGGCTTTGACCTCTGCTGCAATACTACTCTTTTTGAGGATGCTTATGAAATGGCCTCATTTCAAACGACAAAAGGTATCAGAGCTTCTTAAATTTTAACAGTTAAGTTGAATGTGCAGTTTTTAAATCCAGAACTTTGAAATGAACATCTAAGAAGAAAAATAAAAACTCCACACCAATTCTTAATCTTAATTTAGTCTGTGAGTGAAATTTTTATTGCCATAATGATTTTAGCCCTTTCTCTGGATCTCCCCCTCCCTAGCTTTTTAAATGAGTCCATTTAGACCTGGATCTCCCCCTCCCTAGCTTTTTAAATGAGTCCATTCTATATAGTGCCTAGCATAATTCTGCACATTTTGTTGCTTTTTTCCTCTGCATCTTCACACATGGTTTCTTATTGTGCTTACCAGGCACATTGAACTACACACATTTTCTCACTCTAAAATCTGTCACCTTAAAAGCAAAGCAAAATCCTTCCCTCCTTTGCTGAATGGATGGCTGTTCTTTGCACATATTCATGTTGAGTAGGTGCTGTATAACATCCCTTGTTCTTTTTTTAATGTGACTCATGACAAAATTACCCAAACTTTCAGTAATCTCAAGGAAAAAAAAAAAAAAAGCACTTGCCATCTGCAATTTACTGCTTTTAACCTGAAAAATAGGATCTAAAATGATACTCAGATTCATAAGAGGCTTCACGTGTTATAGCAGAAGCTGACAGATGGCTCAGGGTGGTAGGCTGGTACAACGCGAGAAGGGAGAGCAGAGCTAAGTAGACAGTGATGTGGAAGAGCTTGGGAAAGGTCATGACCATTCTTTAACCAGAAATAATTATTTCTTATATTTTCCAAATAGCCAACTTATGGATGTATTCAGTAACACATTGCAATAGGTCTACAGGGAAGGAACCTGTAAATAATCATACAAGGGAGCCTCTCTTCATTCTTTTGGTAACGGGGCTATCCTGACATTTAATTATCAGCCATACAATTTAGAATGCTTATTCAGTGTAAGATCCTTGTTCCTCTTCTTGACATAATGCACGTACTTTGATTTCTATAACTAGAAATTAACTTTTCTCTTTTAAATAACTTGCCTTAAGTATGGAGCAAAAAGGGCTAGGCGGAGCATTTCTCAAAACTTTGTTTTCCTTGGGATATATTCCTATTCACATTTTCCTATCATGTGACATGTAACATGATAGGTTTTCAGGAAATATTTATAAAATTAATACAGAGAAGAGAATGTGTTTGTGTGTGTGTGAGTCCTTCTTAATCCTAGACTCTAGAAACTTCTGAATTCTACAATTTCAGAGACTTTGCCCTGTCAACCTTCTGCTTGAAGGTAAGAGACATATGACATCTGACTGCTTCCATCAGCATTTTCCAACGTAGATCACTAGGTAGAAATATCCTGATGGGCGTATCTTTGACACATAGTGATTATTTAAATTGATTTTAACAGTGTCACATTTAGAAGGACTGAAAGAACAGATGCAGTTAGATTTGTGGCGAAGTATGTTCAGTATGTGTTTTGAAACATCCTTTAAATTACAAGGATGTGGGTGACACCATTCACTCACTGCTGAAAACCTCTCAGCTGCACAAAGACAAGGATTTGCTTTGTTCCAGGATGCACTCCACGTGTAATTTAAAATGGCAGAGCTAAACCTCAGATCTGTAGACCCCCCTTTGCTTTGAGAACCAGGAACTGTCCTTGGTTCCGAATGGTTAATCTTTAATGAGAAGGGACACAGGATGCCAAGCAAAATGACTGAACTCCCTTGACCTACACTGACTTTAGTAATTAAGGCATCTGAAATAATGGGATCTCATGGAATTTAGCAAAATAAGCCCAACAACATCTAAACTGCAGGTTCAGCTATAAAATTAGAGCTATGTGGTTTATCTCAAGGTGGAAACTTTCAAAGGGGGTTTTGAATTGGTCTTTAGTCTTCCTAACTGCCGTTACACAACCCGAGGCAATGTTTGCCTGTTGTATAAGGCGAGCAGGATTAGGCCTGACAAAGCCAAGCACTGTCGTGCTGAAGCCGTGACTTGCTTCTTTTCCTCTTTTCTCCCCTTCTCTTCCCTCCTCACTTCACTTTGCCACTCTTCCCTTCTCTTTCCTTCTCCTGTCTCCTCCCTTTCTTTCCTCTTTCCTCTCCATCTTTCCCATCCTTTCTCCTTTTCTTCCTTCCTTTTTTTCTCTTTACTTCTGTTTCCCTACCCTTCCCTCTCTGTCTCCCTGTATCGACCCTGAATCAACATTCAAATATGATAATTCAGGGATATAGGTCTTCATGGGGTCCCACCTTTCCAAAGACATGTTGAACAGAGGTCCCGAGCAGTGGTGAAACGTATAGATACTTTGATACCGTTTGCAGGAATGAACTTATCAGGACTATGAGAGACTCCCAGTTGAACAGTTATAGTCACAACCCCCACAGAGGCTTGAGGGGCTTTCAGCTGTTATCCTCACTCCTTCCTCACCGTTTCCTTGCTCCATGACACAGGAACTGTGCTCCTCTTCAAGTGTAGATGAATAGAGATTTCCAGGGTCAAAAGGAAAATGAGTTATTTTATGAGAATGGAAAGGCTGCTGTCTTTTGGTGTCAAGTTGATTCCTTGCCTTTTACAAGAGGCAGGAACCAGAATTAATGGGAACCACAGTGTAATGAGGTCTCTGGCCACAGTGTCTTCTGTCCCAAGGGAGAAGCAAATAGTTACTACCTTCCTGATCTGGCACCGGTATAATAAATGCAGTGATAATCTGCCATGTCTGAATTCCTTCTTGCCCTTGGTACACTCAGTTCACCACCATTTTAAATGATCTCTTTCTCATTCCCCCTTTTAATTTAATTCAGTAAGCAGAAGTCCCCTAGTATGAGCTATGTAAATATTGTAACTGAATTACTGCCTGTTTACTTAACTCATTACAGAAAACCATGATAAGCTTTTTAATTATAAAATTAGCTCTGCCAAATCAATTTCTTTTATTTAATGAACTGAAAAAAATGGCTCAATGAGGATAAATCATGCCCCTTTCTCATCCTTTATAAGAGTACTCTTTGCCTAAAAATAATTGTTGTAATAAAAAATAATAATAGCAACAACAACATAACAGCAATACTCTTATCCTTGTCTAGTCCTGTGTGACTCCTTTAGATTGTTGAGCCGTACTGGACCCATTCAGCCAGCACTCAAAATATATTCTTCTTGAACCTACACATTGTTCTCAGCCTTGTTCTGAACAACCTACCCTGACCTGTCTAGCATTTTTACCTACCAGTTTATTTCTCATTTTCCTGGTGACTAATCCTATGACTAAGTTTTTTCGTATAATGCTTTGCATCTCTCTTTAGATCTGTCATTTGTCACTTCTTTTTTTTTTTATGATACACCTCTCAACAGTAATTTATATGTCTGCTCTTGCCTTGGGTCGGTTAGTAAAGATATACATTTTGATAATGCAAGACCAAGCTCAAGGATGCTATACATAGCCTGTAGCCAACAAGCTGAGATTTTCATGGACTTTCAAACAGGACTTGGACAAATACTAACAATAAAAATAAGTGATATCTGTGCTTATATATCTCTATGCTTCTTAGTTTCCTCCATTTTCACTATAAAGATAAATATTGAATCAGTTTGGCATATGTATCTGGTTAAATCATTTTACTTTTACTTTAACGACTTTAGAAAAAGTTATAGAATATAGCCACTTGTGGAATACTCATAATTTTTCATGAAGAAACTTCTAGGATATTTTATCAAAATGTTTCTGAAATGCTGCACCCATGGTCAAATCTAGAAAGGAATATTTGGGGAGAAGAGGCTATCTCTTATAGAAGAAAGAATACCTATGTTGGAAATTTTTTTTATTCTCCTTTATTCATGCCTGTTTTCTACATATGAGATTATACTATTATCTTATTAAATGTACCAGAATCTCAAGCTAAAGAAAATTAACGGGTCATTGCTCAGAAAAATGAATAGTCATCATGACTTCTCTAAGACTTTTGCAACATTTGACCAACATTGTCCTTACTGAAATTTTTATTGTTTCTTTCCCTGGAGAAGGTCAGATGCCTATGAAAACAGACTTAAAATAATTTTGCCTGTGGCTAGAAAATCAAGAGGAAAAAAATGGAAAACTCTGTGTTATTTATGTTGTAGTACATAATTTGGGAGCTTTAAATCCAGGAGATCAGTTTTCCTCATCGAATGTATTAAAACAGAATTCTCTTTAATGTGCTTACAAACACATTGTATCAATTACATACATTCTTTATTTGAACGTTCCTCGTTTTAGCCAGATTCTTAATGGTTGAGTTGAAAATGGCTATTGTGTAGTGAGAAGTGGTTTATGAAGAAAAATGTATTGCATGAGATTCCTTCATTAGGAACTCAGCATGTGTTTGCCCAGCCCTCTTAGATGACCATCGACTGTTGGCTCTTGGTACTGTCTGAACTGGTATAATAATTAATTCAGAAGTTTGCTGTTTTTCCCTGGGATGCTTTAGGGCAGTGTAAGACAGTTAAGTTTGTAGGGGAATGAGAAGGATTCTTTGATCTATTTTGGGTCTAAAGATGTCATAACTGTGAATCACAAAGTTGTGACACGATGCACTCACCTCTAAAAATTGTCTTCATCGAGTTACAGTTGCATTTTGTCTCAAAGAAAGATTTCATTCTTATGTACTTTTGTATGTTCTCATTAAAGCAGGAATCCAACTTCCTTGTCAAGTTTCTGTGAATTCACACACACACACAAACACACACACACACACACACACACCACCACCACCACCACCACCAACAACAACAACAACAACAACAACAAAAATCCATTTCAACCTTTTGGGCCTGCTTTGCAAATAACCTTATGTCATCAGTCAGAACTCGGCCTGAGAAGTTTCTCCTTGAAAAGAGATCACTGCTTTTGACAGCTGACTTTTCCCAGTGCCATCAGTAGACTGCACACAGCAGATATGTATGCATGGGTGGGAAAGGGGTCTCCATTCCCTGGAACCAAAATGTCAGGTTTCATATTGTCTGAGATCAGCATCTCTTCCAAACCAACCATCTACCACTTTCTCTCTGAATTGCCTTTCCTGCTGGCCATAACTGGTTATATAATCCTGCGTCTTCTATTATCCTGACTGCTGATCCGTGCCTGATGGCTATGCCAGGTCTCACAATGCCACAAGCTTTTGATTTCTGCACTCTAAGCTGCTTAATAAGACAATTAAAAATGATTTACAAATGGCCGTCTCAATGCAACTGGGGATCAGGGAGAAAATGTTCTACGTGCTGCAATATTAAAAATGCATGCCCTTCTACAATTTCTTCTGCAGCTGTCTTTAATCCAATACTGATTTTCTTTGTTCATTTTTTTTTTTTTTGGTCAAATTTTACAAGAGTTCCTTCTAAATCAGGTATATCTGGAAATAATTCAGGGAATGCGTTACTGATACTGGGTTCCGAAAGCTTCTTCCTTGTAGTGAGGAGAAAAAAAAGGCTGCCTAGAAATCTGAAGCAGTTAAGAGGTAGTACAAATAGCTTTTATCTAGCCGGCTCATTCTCAGTTTGAGGGTCAAACCTAATTTAATCACTGACACATCCACCTGATCCATTTCCTTTTTTCCTCTCCACTCTTATTGTTGCATTGATCAAAATGGGCAAATTTCTAAAAGATTATATTGTGAGTCACACAAAATTTCATCTATAGAAAATGGAAATTTATCAGAATTAATGACATTGGTATTTTGAATATGATAACTGAGAAATTAAGGTAGAAATTAATCTCATTTCATCTTGTATATGTTGAAAATGTATTTTTTTAAGTCCAGAGAAGTGAAAATTGATATTAACCCAAATATTAAGAAGATTCTCTATTTTTAATGCTGAGGCCCAAGGATTAATAAGATTGGCATTGACTGGCTTATTATAACTTTTCTTAGAAAGGGCGAGTGGAATAGATTTTTAAAAGAACAATTTTTGAAGCCAGATACCTCTGTGTTTCATTCTTGCCTCTGTAAATTAGTAAAGTTCAAGACCTTGAGCAAGATTCTGCACCATCTGAGCTTCCATTTTCTCAGCTAATAAAGTGAATAGACAAGTCCTGAAGACTCAGCTTTGTTGTTGAAGATTGTGTAAGGTGATGTATGTAAAGTGCCTGGTACACAGTAGGTGCTCAGAAAATGTTAACTTCCTTCAATCCTCTCGTTCAATTCTGGAGCATGGATGAAGTGTTTATTACTGTTTAAGGCAGTAGTTCTTATAACCTGGCATATGCTGTGAGATGCTAAGCAATTTAATGATAAAATTACTGTTTCAGCCCTACATAATAAATTTTATGATATACTTTGGGTTGTGAATACACAATGCAATGAATATATGACATATTATTGAATTGTACACTTGAAACCTATATAATTTTATTAACCAATGTCACCCCAATAAATTTAATAAAATAAGAAAAGGAAAGAGAGTGAAAAATATATCATTCTTTAGAAAGAAAAAAAAAAGAATATCTCACCTATGAGTATCAATAGCCAAGTCTTGTGCTATTTTTATTTCAAAAATTTTTTTTGTTTGTTTTGTTATTTAGATTCCACATATAAGTGAGATTATATGGTATTTGTTTTTCTCTGTCTGACTTACTTCACTTAGCATAATGCCTTCTAGTCTTGTGCTATTTTTAGATGATATGAGTGTCATAGCACAGTAATGGTGGCCATATGATATACCTCAGGTACCTTTTTTAATTTTCATAGAACTTCCCATAATATCCTGCTCATTGAACCAGCACCAAAATAAAACCAATAAATATGTCACTGGAAACCAGGGACCACTGACCAGCTTACACAGTGGAGGAGGTTCCTTTTCTGATTGTCAGTCCCTGAGATAAGGGGTAAGGAGAAGATAAGTGTGATATCCTTCAGAATTCAACTTGCACTCTCTCTGTTTCTCCCTCCCTGACCCTGTAAGATTCCTGTTCATCTTAAGGAGCCTCCTTAATTTAACTGATTATGATGGATGACCAGCCTTGCCCTTCAGGCATCGTTCAAAGCCCAGCACACAGGAAGAGACACATCCTCAGCAAATATTTCTGATTAGAACAGTCCCTCTTACCTTCCCTACTCTCTTGATTCCTTGTTATTTGTTATTTTTGCCAGATGTTTTATACCTAATCTTTGTTCTCCTATATGACAGGTAGTTGATTACCATTCAACCATTCAGCCAGCATCATCTGTAGAAATAGCAGGTACTATCTGTGCTTTCTCTTTCCTAGCTAGACTAGCCTTAAACCTGCCTTTCCTCTTTGCCTTCAGGTGTGCTCATTTTTTCAGAGAAAAGAGATGGTGAGATCAGCCCATGACTTGACAATGTGAGATGAAACAGAGCAATGACAATACAGGCCAAAGTATTCAGTGCTTTTAAGCTAGGTCTTGTGAGTCACCCTTCTTATCTCACCACATTTTTGGGCCTTACCCAGTCCTCTGGATGCCACACCCATACACTGAGTCACTCTGCATTAGCTTCCACTTTGGGGAGAAGAGAAAATCTATTGCAAGAGGTAGTACAGAATTGAGATAGCACATTCTTCTGGTGCTACTGCATCTCTTTCAACCAAAAGATAACAAATATTTTCTTTGAGTCCTAAAATGGTTTTCTTGTGATCTGCTTCACCCAGCCAAACTATTGCATAAACATATTTACCTTGAGGGTAATCGCAAGAGGAAGATAGTTGACATCCATATATCAGATCTCAGTGGATAAAATGGATAGGAGAAAAGAGAATTTTTTACTACATACTAAACTTAATAATTTAAGATCTTCTATGACAAGTATCTAAGACTCTGCTTATATATTTTAATATGTTGACTTTAGAATAAATTTATAATGGCATTCAATATTTAAAGTGTTTATGTTTTTCTATCATGATAAATCTAAGTTCATGCTCTCTCACTCTACAACCTAATGTTATTTTCCATTTCTCCGTTCACTCTACCCAGGCCAGTCTTCTTGTTGTTCCACTGTCCTACCATGATTATTCACCTTTGTTTTCTTCATGAAACCTGTAATGGCTTTTGCTCTGTATTCTACCTTAACAATTATGACATATCCTTCAAGAGTCACCTTCAGGTCTTTCTTGGCCATAGGAACCATCACTCATGTTTCCTTACTTGCAATTTATCATGCGGTATGATGCCTAAGCCTATAGAGTTTTATATTTTCCCATGCCTTTAAGTATATTATTTTGCGTGCTTAGAGTATAAGTTCCTTAAAGTTAAGAGACTGTAGAGACAATGGGAACTTCCCCAGTTCATGTGATGCTCTCACAGTATTGAACACAGTGCATGGATTGAATAAGTGCTTATTGGTTAGCTGATAAATGGTTTACTTACTTGCTTGAATGTAGTTGATTCCCTCATTCCTCAGTAATGGACTTTCAGACTATAATTTACAATGCTTCTTCCTATCCCCAACCCCCAGTCGCCCTTGGAAATATGTTGATTTATACCCTATGCTTTGCCTTAGATTATAGTATGGTTGTTACAAAGATTTGTTTCTAGATTAGACTCTGATGATGATGATGATGATGATAGAAGTTTTTTGGTGTGAAAATGGAGATTATGTTCTATGATCGGTTTTCAATTAGTCAAACATTCACCCTGAGCCTACTATATGCCAGGACTGTGTGCTAGAATATTATAGAAGGAAGCTATAAATTTTAATCTTAAGGACCTTAAAAGAGGAAGAAATTATATGCCCCAAATTAGTGAGTGTTACAGGAAGGTGAGTGAAAGCACAATTGATAGGGTGAAGAGTGAAATACCATCAGAAGCGCATCACAGATAAAGTACTTGGAATTACTGGGTGATTGTTAGTTTATCTTGACTGAATTTCTATGCTAAGAGGTAAAAAAAAAAAAAAAAATTTGACAAAAAGCACCTAGATCCAAGAGTTGGTTTTTCTAAATAAGCTAGAATCGGTAATGAAGCCTTGGTTGGACTTTTACATGTATCTTAAATGTCCTTTGTCTTGGTCTTTTTTATTTATCCAAGAAAATGGAAGTTAGCTACAGAAGACATTCAGGAAATCTGATCTCTCTTAGTCCATTTTTGCTTGTATTAACTCTAACTGTGCTGTACTTTAACCTAAAATGAAGTAGTGCCTCTCACTGGAAAAGTGGCCTCTCTTTAGATTCAACCCAGTTGAAACAGGAAATTGTGGGGTTTTTGTTTCTCTCCAGAATTACGATAGAGGCTTTCTTTTATGTCATTTTGTACGTTGTTTCTCTTCCTGTATTCTAATTCCTGTCCTGCTCATTTTCTGACCTCTGATTCAGAATTCCTAGTCACTGACTCTTACCCTGGGCCCTTTGGAATCCATCTATTGTACACAAATCTGCTATATTCTTTCTCATGTTATATCCATCTTAACTGAAATTGGCTGCTTCTTTTGGTCTTACTTCCCTTGAAACACTTGCTGCTAATGAAGCCACGTGTCGGTAAGGCAGTCATCACCAAGCAACACTTCCTCCATTGTCTTTTGCGCTCTCTGACTAATCTACATAAAAGTCTCTCTTTCACAGCGGCATAAGGACTTAGGCTCCTTGACTTTTGACATTCCACCCTTGCCAAAAAAAGGAAAGTTATTGAAAATAGTTTTTTAGGGCTTCATACTATTGATGGTTTCATGGAAGCCTCCAGTCCCAGAAGGAAACCGAAGGTCCAGGTAAGGAAACAAATAGACATACCAGGGGAAGGTTACCAAAGCATTCCAAAACATACTAATTGCAGGCCTATCAACCTGCATTTGAGAATTAAGAATACATCCTTCTTTGGTTAGAATTGGCATAACAACCAGTAGAGATATACATGACTCTAGCCAGGGTAAGCATAAACTGGCACGTTACCTCTATAATGCAAGACTGCAAGCTCCCTGAGACAAATGGTCTTCCTCACCTAGCACAGCACTTTTTATACTACATACTTAATAAGTATTTTGGTTACATTGGGTTAAATTAAATTTACTTCTAGCTTAATGTTAATCTTTCAGTCAACACATTTATTGAGTGTCTATTATGGGGAAGTTATTAGGCTAAGACAAACAGGGATAACAAGGAAGCATAAGACCTTATTCTACATTCTAAGAGTCTGTGGTCTAGCTGGGGAGAAGAAACACCCAGTTAAAAGCTGTCAGAGCTAACTTAGACAAATTATTTAACATTTCTAGGAAGTGGGGTTTTTAATATGTAAAATTAGGTATTGTAGTTGGTCTTCGAGTTTCCTTATAATTCTAGAACTTCAAGTACGATAGCCATTCATTCCTGTATATTTACGTCGAATGGGTACTGTCCATAATAGATGTTGTGGTTACACAGAAAAGAAACAGATATGTGGACACTGGGGTAGACAGGTATTCAAGGAGGTGTTGGAATTTGAGGTGAGTCATAAAGGATGGAGTTAGGTAGAAAATCATTCTCCATCACTGAATAGCATGGGAAAAGGTACAGAGAGAATATACTATCTTTCCTTTATTTTATGGGAGAGGGTTCAGCAAAAAGTGCATCTAGAATTGCCCAGCCTTTTCCTCACTCTAGATTTTCCCTATCCTTCTACATTTGTTTCTACATTTTCAGAATCTAGCTGTTTAAGTCATGCCAAGTATCTTAAAAGAACCTATGTTCAATGTGATACAATCTCCGTAGGAGTTTGAGGTACTCAGAATATCAAGAGAAGGTTATACTTTCTTGACGCCTGAACAAATCTAGCCTCTTGAGTTTGGGGTACTAATCGGTGGTTCCCTGGATCATTTGTCACATCTCAAAGGACTGTCACATCTCAAAATAATGATTTTTCAAAGGAAGGATTATTTCTCCTTTAAAGTATGTATCTGAGGAGAAGGGAAGTACAAATAACCTTTTCAGGAGAAGTTTAAACACATTGACTCCTCATTTAGGGCCCAATTAGTAGGAAAAAATCTACTCTACAAGGTTCCATTCTGCCCTTGAAAATTAAACTTCAAAAA
>NW_011888813.1:2241375-2251248 GCF_000151845.1 Pteropus vampyrus
GTCGAATGGGTACTGTCCATAATAGATGTTGTGGTTACACAGAAAAGAAACAGATATGTGGACACTGGGGTAGACAGGTATTCAAGGAGGTGTTGGAATTTGAGGTGAGTCATAAAGGATGGAGTTAGGTAGAAAATCATTCTCCATCACTGAATAGCATGGGAAAAGGTACAGAGAGAATATACTATCTTTCCTTTATTTTATGGGAGAGGGTTCAGCAAAAAGTGCATCTAGAATTGCCCAGCCTTTTCCTCACTCTAGATTTTCCCTATCCTTCTACATTTGTTTCTACATTTTCAGAATCTAGCTGTTTAAGTCATGCCAAGTATCTTAAAAGAACCTATGTTCAATGTGATACAATCTCCGTAGGAGTTTGAGGTACTCAGAATATCAAGAGAAGGTTATACTTTCTTGACGCCTGAACAAATCTAGCCTCTTGAGTTTGGGGTACTAATCGGTGGTTCCCTGGATCATTTGTCACATCTCAAAGGATTGTCACATCTCAAAATAATGATTTTTCAAAGGAAGGATTATTTCTCCTTTAAAGTATGTATCTGAGGAGAAGGGAAGTACAAATAACCTTTTCAGGAGAAGTTTAAACACATTGACTCCTCATTTAGGGCCCAATTAGTAGGAAAAAATCTACTCTACAAGGTTCCATTCTGCCCTTGAAAATTAAACTTCAAAAACGTGCAGTCACTATCCTCAGGCACAGAAGCAGGATCTGTGTTTTAATTCTGACCTTAATTAAACCTTTACACAAGCTCTTTGTTTTGCTGTCTACTGAAGAAAGAGTAGGTTGTGGGACGAATGTGACGTATTTTTGCTCTTCTTTCTTCCTTGAGAGTGGCGCTCTCAAAATTCTCTTACTTCCTTTTGGAACAAGGAGAATTGGATTTTGAAGTAAAGACGCAGGAAGTTATCAGAGCAGTACTTGTATAAAGTAGTTGAAACGAGTGCCCTAAAATCATTCTCATTTCTTCCTTACCTCTCACTGGAGTCTCATTACATTTTCTTGCACTTGACAAAACCAAAGTCTTTGAAGGAAATGGCCCACACATGGACAGCAATCACTTCTGTATTTATTTCAGTATCATGCATAGACTATGGGGAGAGAGGGAGTTAGTTCCAAATGATAATTCATCTTACATTAAATGTAGACAAGTACTTTTAAATGCATGCCTACTCAGAAGAGTGGGTGTGGTGTGCATGTGTGTGCAGACATGTCCGATCATTTTGCTCTTCTACCTCATATTTTTGGCTGTTGTTGAAAATGTATGGGGAAAAAAATTATAGCCAAAAGAGATAGCGCTGTGTCTGAATTTTATGTACCTCTTTTTCAAAGGAGGGAGTTTTTTGGTTGGTTTTATTTAGTTTTTTCATTTGTTTGTTTTTGTTTTTGTTTTTGTTTGTTTGTTTTTTGTCCCTTTGGAAAAATAATCCCAGTTAGGGTAAAATTCAGTGGATTCTTGCTATGTGCAACTGGAATTTTCAGGAATAAAAAGAAAGTAAGTATAATATCTCAGTACACCTAAAACTAGGAAGAAATGTTTAACTTTATCTTGTAACAATCCTAAAAATAAAAGGACACATTCTAGATGTGATGTAGTGAGCATAGGAAAGACTTCTTTTATTGATGGGAACATATTTTAAAATATCTTTTCACCTATAACATTTGGACTAATTATTTTAATGTTTCTGCATAGGAAGTAAATATTTGGAGAAAATTGCCACTGAGAAGCAATTACTTGCCAGGAAAATGGCAACAACTCTGGAGCCAGGCAGCCCTGAGTTTGAGTCCTGGCTATAATACTCACCTGGACTCTAACTCTGAGTTTTAGTTGCCTTTATCTGTAGAATGGAGAAAAAACAGTATCCCTCAAGGCATCCGTAAAAAGAGATAAATTTATCTTTGCCCCTTCATATTTGTTCTGATCAGTTTATCTTTTTTTCCCATCTTATTGCATTAACTTTTAACGATGTTGAATATTTCCAAAAGAAAGAGAGAAAGAACAGAAAGAAGGAAGGAAGGAAGGAAAGAAAAAGAAAGGTGTTCGTTGTCCTTGTTTGGGACAACTAGATGTAGATCATTCACGATAGATAACAAAATTCTAAAATACCCAGGGATATATTTAACAAGGTGTAAGAACATATGTATAATCTGACCAAATGAAAGACTATGTATGGCCTTGGGTGCAATGATTTATTACCAAAGTGATACCCCACTGTGATTCCAAGTAAAATTTGCTGCTGGTGACTTTTTTTTTTAATGGCCCAAAGTGATTTTACAGTTTATATGAAAGGATGAATGTGTAAGAATAGCCAAAAGAAATATAAGAAATAAAATTTCAAAGGATTATTAGAGTTTATAATTTCAATATAAAACCATTATAACAAAAAAAAAATGTAAGTCTGGCATAGAGATGGGCACACAGATTAAAGGAAGAGAGCAGTAGCCCAGAAATAATCTCCAACATACATGGGGATTTAATTGCTTACAAGGTTGTTATCATAATTTAGTGGAGATACGGAAAGCGTTTATTTGACAGTTGATAGAAGGACAACCCACCAACTATGTAGAAGAAAATAGTGTTGGTTAGCTCTCTCTCTTCATAAACAAAAATAAATTCTAAAGACTTAAAGACTTAAAGGTAAAAAAAAAAATTAAAGTACCAAAAATATTGGAAGGAAATGTAGGCTACACATATAACCTAGTGACTGGTTGAACCATTTGTAACCAAAACTAGAATCTTAGAAGCTGTAATATGAAAAGAAGATAGTCAACATAATTTTCAAGTAAATATTTTCAGTATGTAAATGATGTAGTATTAGGGAAATGTTGTAATGAAATACGCCCATTAGGATTGCAAGCAGTTTTAACCCAGAACCCAAATATATTGTCCGACCAAATATAACGTCCACTTATATTTCTTTCACTATAAATGGAGCTATCCCAGCTGAAAGGGAGACTGGTTAATGCAGTTTGTTTCATTGCTTTTGATTCAATAATCTGGCATGTTTCCAGCCTTAACATTAGAGTTCTTTTATGGAGAGAAGGGCAATATTAATTTTGCATAAGTGGCTAGCAATGCCTCCTACAAACAAATGAAGATAGATTATACATAGAATTTTTGCAAATTGATAACTAAAGAAAACAAACTAATGGGAGGATGGGTGATGAATATGAATAAACAATTCACAGAAGAAAACACTCTAATGTCCTTTAAACTTATAAAAATACACATGATCTTCTTAATGATTAAAGAATTGTAAATTTAAGTAACAAGGAGATATCACTTTATATTCATTCAACTGATGCAAAGTTGAAATGTGTGCTAACTCCTCCTGCTGTTTGAGATGCAGAAAAATTTGAATTGTTGCAGTATTTTGTTTTAAAGAAAGGTCAACTTTTGCATGGCAATTTCTATTGAAATTAAAGTACCTTTGACTTGGAATCTTAATTATGATAATCTATCTCATAGTATATATACATAAGGATTTTATTGCAACACGTTTATAATGTTTAAAAAAAAAAGAAGAAATGTTAAGTATATGTCCATAAATAAGGAAATGGAATTTTTGAGTAAATTATAATAAATTCCTCTCAGTGACTATTATACAGTCATTTAAGACAAATGAACTTGATCTGTCTTGATCTGAAGCACATGACTTATAAGGTTTTTACAACGTGTTATTGAGTGAGGAAACAAGATAATAATAGAGAAAGATGAGCATGATACGAGTTGTTAATTTGGGTTGCCAAGAGCTGGAGAGAGAAAGGGAAGCAGTCAGGAAATGGGGAATAATGAAGGGGAAAAGAAATCAAATTTTAGATAGTGCTCGGATATAATAACTTAGAGTTCAGCTTAAAAAAAAAAAAAAAAAAAAAGGCTTAGTGAGGAAGAGAAATCACAGCCCGAACTGGGTTCAACAAGGCCAATGTAGTATATAGAACAGAAGACCAAGAATTCAGTTGGAGCTGTACTTGATTAGATCTTATTACCAACTCTTTTAAGAGAATTTATAAACTTGTAAAGAATCCACTGTACATGCTTTATATTCTGTTGACTATAAATATCAGTAGTAAGTTCTATAGAGTCCTTTATAATGTTAATAAAATGTGTTGTTTTTAAATTTTATTTTTAAGCAAGTGGTGAATTTGTGCACTTTCTCGCTTCTTTAAGAAAGCAAATTCTATCTCCAGCAGAGGAACACTGAGAAGACTACATGATACTGCATCTCTCTGATGCATGACTTGCAATCTTGAAAAGTGTAGGCTACTTCAGAGTGAGAAAGAGTCAGCACTACTTAGAATAGAGTCCCAGAATTTTCTCAGCCATTTGATTCCCAAGCCCAGAGTTTTGGCTTCTGGGCTGTGTTGCTGGCAGTGAGGAGGTGGAATGGCATGTTGTTTAAATCACAGCACTTCTCTGTTTCCTGGCTAAGTTACAAAACAATGTTTTAAGTCGTGAAACTCAATGTCATCAGCACACATTCGTGGCATGCACAGAGCATGCACGACGCTGTAGTGGCACTCTATGCAAGCATACGATTGCATTTAAATGAGGTGGTGTTGCTGTCTTTTAAGAAGCTTATCAACTAAGGAAAGACAAAAACAAAAACAAACAAGTGGCAAGCACCCCAGTGGACTTTCCATGAAGACAGTTACATTATCTGATTCTGAGTTTAGCCTGGGGCTTAGCACATTCTAAGTACTCAGTAATATCAGTTGAACGAATGAATGAACAACTGAATGATATTATCAGGAACTGGATCGTTATAGCAGTTCTTAACTGGTAATTTGTCTTTCTGCCTCACTCCACTAGGATCTGTCTTCTACCCAGCTGGATGCAAATCTGATATTATGATCTCTTTAATTTTTTCCCATAGTTTCCAATTAACTTTAGGAATCAGAAAGAGGCACTGAATTTGAATCTGAAAGTGTGCTTTCCTGAGCTTGCATGATGTTTTATTGAATTAGAATGCCTTTAAGTGAGGCACACACTCTAGTTTTCCCACAGGAAACTTTTAGCCCATGGAGTTGAATTGGTGATCCCTTAGTTATATGCTAAAATACAGACTCCTCAGCGTGGTGTACCAAGTTCTTTCCATTTCATCTCTTGCTTCTTATTTCAATCTTGAGTACCATCATTCTGCCAGCTGCAACCAGCACTCCAGCCATGCTGGGTTATTTGCTGTTTCCTGAATATGCTGTGTTTCTTTAATCCTCTAAAACCTTGTTCCTGTTACTTCTTGCAACTGAATTGCTTATTCTTCCTCATTTACCTAGTGAACCCCTTCCTGTCCTTTCGCATTCAATTAAAATGCCACTGCCTTCGTAATGCCTTTTTAAAACATACCTAGAAAAGGCTAATTATTTGCCTTTTCATTATTTTATCTAGTCACTTGTAGTTCTGTTCATATTGATATAATAATGTTTACTTATCTGACTCTTCACCCTTGAAAAGTGTGCTGTTCTCTCTTAGTACCTCTTTGGCCTATTATGGACTTTATTACAGGATCTCTATAATGGTTTTTGTTGAATAACTGATGGATGCATTGTTGGGTAGGTAGATAGATGGATGGACTGTTTGATAAACGAACGAATGGATCTTTAAATGAAATAGGGAATATTATAGACCTGGAAAAAAAAAAAAAGAAAATTGCTGTTGAAATTGAAATAGTCCTAGAGAAAAATATTTTTCATTAAGAATTTTGTAGGATAAGATAAAGGTGAGGATGACTTACCTGTTTATCTTTGGGACTTATGAGTTAAAATTTGTAAAAGGGATGGATATTTTGGACAGAAAGTGCTACATAACTACTGTACACTTATTTATTTCCCCCTAAAATAGTCCCTTTCTTTGGCATGTTTAAAACCTGAAGTCTGGGTGGCGTTATAAATATGCATGAGCTGTTGGGGGAAGAGAGCATAAAGTGTGAATCACACTTCAAACAGACCCACCAGCTCACTCCTGACTTCAAGTTTTTTCAAAAGTGTGAAACGAAAATGGTTTTAAAATTAGAAAATGTGCCAGCAGAACTTTTATCAGCCCTCAGAGAAAATAAATAATCTCTTTAAATGTGGGGAATGCTGGGGATATTTATTTAGTTAGTTTCACAGTTAAGATGCTTTGATAAGTTTTTGTGTCGTGAAATGCACAGATTAATTTTAATGAATTTGGGGGGAAAATACTTTCTAAAACAATCTGAGTGCCCAATGCTGCAATCTAGGGTTTCCGAGTGATTATTTAAACCTAATCTATGATCGAATTGTTTCACTGGGTAAAAGAAGCTCTCACAGGTGTTTTTCCTTCTGATACTTTTACATTTGAACAATGATTTTGTAGCATTTGTGGAGTGAGTGAATTCTGGGGAGAGACACTTGGATCTTAAATTGCTAAATTGTAACAACAAAAATGAGAAGAAAATAGTATAGTTAGCTGTTTACTTTCAAGTTTGTGGTAAACGGGCCTTTTATCATTGTTATTCTTGACTTCTTAAGAATATCAGCATTGAATTGTATGTGAACATAAAGGGAGATCACAAAAAAACATATAATAAAGGATGACAATTTGGGATCTCTTTATTTGTTTATTTATTTTAATCACCAACAGTTTAAAGAATAGCCCATCATTTCCAGAAACTGTGTAACAACAACAAAAAATATCCTTTTGGTTGTGCTCTGTACACTGTGTCATGCAAGGCCAGAGGGGCACTGTATTCAAGTGACCCTGAAACTTTGGTAGTTCAGCATCAGTTGGTGAGCTTGATACAACCCAGATTGCTGGGCCCCATTCCCACGTTTTTCAGTAAGTCTGGGATAGTGCAGGAGAATTTGTTTCTCACAAGTTCCTAGGTAAAATTGATGCTGCTGGCCTAGGGACCACACTTTGAGAAACTCTTCTGTTATAATACTCAGATAAGAGGAAAAACAAAAATCTGCTTGGAGCTAATAATATTAATGTGGTACCACAATTACAGCCTACACTTACGCACAGTCTATAATACTACATGTAGCAGAGAGATTGCCAAGTGTAGTCACGAATGGAGAGTTTCTATGTCAGCAGATGTTCCAAAACAGGTTAGGAATCTAATATGGAAAACAAAGCAAACAGCTATCAGAATGAAAGAGAATAAGATAGTAACTAAAAAAATTATAGTCATAAAGTCCCAAACTGTAAAAAAAAGTATAAACTTGGTCTAAAACTAATAAATAGGTCAATGGAAAACTGGGTCAATCCGGAATTCCACTTTGATCTTTTGACTTTTAGCTAGCATTTCCTTTTCCCAATCCGATATCTTTTTAAAAAAAATCTTATTTTATTTTCCTCTGGTTTTTTTCTTAAACACTTAAAATCAGAGCTTGATGGCTCCTACCTTCTTTTTCTTCATTCTTAATCATTTTCTGAATGAAGTCAGGTGATTTCTCTTTCCCACTCTGAGGTTTTGTTTTCCTGGATCATGTAGAGGGGGTAGAATACGTATAGGCTCTCTTCTTAAAGAACTTACTGTGAAGTGAAGACTTATATTTTACAAAGGACCCCCAGAAAATGTGCATTTACATCACCTGGGGGTAGACACCTGGCTGGGATATCTTATGTGAAAAGCATCTCAATCATGGATTCTGAAGTATAGCTTTTAGTAAGAGTAACATGACTTGGAGTTAGCTAGTCCCCTCTTCAACAAATATGGAGACATTACTTGGTTGATTTGATTCAAAAGAGAAGATCCTTTTACTGATATTTTGAATTTTTACTGTCACCCCTATTTATAATCATGGTCTTCCCAATAATTATGACTTTGATGAAATAATTAATGTAGTGGCTTTTTGTTGTTGTTGTTGTTTTATTCATTGTTAATTATTGAGTACCTACAACATACGAAGGCAAAAATATGCTTAGTGCCAGGACAAAGTTTGGAATAAAATGGACATTGTCACTACTTCTACAGAACCTACATTCTAGTAAGCTTCAGGCACATTAGTCAAGTAACTATACAATAAATTATATAAGTTCAATTATGATGAAGAAAAATAGTAGATTCCATAAGAAAACCCTCTAAAATTTGCTATAAAATTCTTTAGTGTTATTGAATAATTTACTCATTATTGAAATCTAGTATCATTGATTATATCAGCTGTTAAATGGGCAGTAACTTTGAAAAACATATTCACCACGAATAGAAGCATAAAGAAAAATCTGAGAAAAACAAAGACAAATATTGCAATGTAATCAGACTAGATCTTAAAAAGTCTACTTTGGAATTCTGCCATGTGCTAGGTTTGTTAAGTGCATATTTCTAAGATAAGATTACTATTTGCTCTGAACACACTTTTTTTCCATATCCTTAATTCAAATCCTTTTGGATTTTATTAAACTTTAAAATCTATCTATTTGATTCATTTAGGCTTAAGTAATTGAAATTTTTAGCAAAAACTCATTAATATGCTTAAAACAGTAGCTTATAGTGCAGTTGTACCCATGCGTTTTGGCAAGATTTGTACTAGAATTTCTCAGTTCCACCCAACCATATCTTTCTTTGTCCTATCCTCGCCTTAATTCTTATGTACTTCAGTGGCTCTTCATGTCATGTATGGACTTACTTTCCATTATGTCTCCATTCAAATGTGAGGTAGTTGAAAAGAAGACCCAAACCTTATGTAAACCCTATCACAACTAGTAAAATGTCACACGTCTCATGGATGCTCGGTAAACATGTGCAATGGGGAATCTCGATTATGTCATCTTTAAACAATATCTGTTCATTTAAATTAGTAAGTCTGACATCCAGAAAGATAAAACTTCTCAAAATTCCATCAGAGTTCTCAGTTGGACCAGTTGTAGTCTATAACCAGCTCTGGCAAATGTTTCCTTTTTTGTTCTATGCTCACAAAATGACTAAACCTCTCACCTCCAAGGCTCAACACATTTCCCATAATGTTATACTGTTTATTAACTTGTTTTCCTTTTTCTGTCTGGCAGGCCCTCTCCATTCAGACTCACGAGAGATGGAGAGATTTCAGCTTAAAATGTCTAACCCCCCTCAAAGTTGACTTCTATGGTTTAGCCTGGCACATCTGTCTGTGAATAAACCTGGAACCTTTGTATGGTTTTGAAACCATTACCACTCAGTGGGGCTTAGACGATAGTAACCAAGAAGAAGATCGAGGCTTTGGGAGGAGAGAGAATCTCTTCATAAGTTCAAAGTCATTTCAAAGCAACCGGAATAACAGGAGTGGTGAGAGGTGTGGGCTTCCGTTTGCCAGGAGCTTTGAAAATCTACGCTTTACACAGAAGCCCTTCCTTGTTTCGGGATCCAGATCCTCAAAGACAGGCAGAGTCCTTAATTAAGTTTCAAAGAATTGATTAGGAGAGCCGCTGCAATGCAAGCTCATTGATGAAATCATTTTGGCAGGCTGGATGATATAATTAGCCCAAACAAGATGTGAACTCTAGTGTTTTGGGATATTGTCCAACAATTTTTAATTTTGTAATAAAAAAGAGACAGAGAAGGCAAGGAAACAGCAAGAGATGATGTTTGTGTCTGTTTTAAAGAAAAGATACAACGAAGAAGATTCCAAGATAACATTTGCCAGATATGGATGGTGGCATCAGGTTTCCGTTATTCTTCTCAGAGTAGCATTTAGGAAACTTGTATCACCTCTACCTTTATACAGTTTAACACTATATTAATACTGTGTTTATTGGAAGCACAGGTATTCCTCAAATCAATGCATTCACAAATTCCAGTCCCATCATAGACATTCATTTAAGAAACATTATCTCACACATGCTAACTTGAGTTCTCTGGAGAACAATAAAGGAGAAGATCTGAATAATGAAGGACCCAAGTGTCACTAACGGCCAGAGC
>NW_011888813.1:2253373-2259699 GCF_000151845.1 Pteropus vampyrus
TTGCCACATCGATTCTGGCATTTTTCTCTGCTCCTAATAGCTTTGAGCCTTTGATCTATATGTTTTACGAACCTCGATGAAGGGAAGTAAACATCTGGACAGATTTCCTCCTATTGAGTTTCCTTCTCGGCATTTTTCTGCTTTGCTAGTGAACTAAAGCTGTGAGCTTCATTCACCTGGTGACATTCTAAAATTGGATATACTGGCCAGAGCACCCAAGTGTGGTGGGTTCAGTTTTCAAGCATGCTAATAATTTTTTTGGAACAATTCCAAAACACTGTACCATGGACAAAGTTGGAGCATCTCTTTAAAACAAGTAGGAAATTTTTCAGAACCATATAGCAGTTTTCATAGGTGGATGGACACTATATTATTATCTTTATTATTGTTAAGAGGTGACATTTATTCGCACTTATTTCCACACTTATCTAAGTGGTTCAAATGCATCATCTCATTTAATCCTCACAATATACCTATGCGGTAGAAAGTATTACTATCTCAAATTAATAGAAGAGGCATATGGAACTAAAACAAATTAAATGACCCTTTACTTTGAGTTCTGAGTAAAGGCCATCTTGCCCCCTGGAATAATTAAGTACTCACAATGAAGATTTGCCCCATCGACAGGAAATGCAACTTTTGGGGTCTAATCATTCTAAAGTGCATGTAGGCTTGGGGAAAGAT
Source organism: Pteropus vampyrus (assembly GCF_000151845.1). Taxonomy (NCBI): domain Eukaryota; kingdom Metazoa; phylum Chordata; class Mammalia; order Chiroptera; family Pteropodidae; genus Pteropus; species Pteropus vampyrus. Next base: position 2,254,058 of record NW_011888813.1, read on the forward strand.
AGCATATGTTGTTCTCCAGGATCATACTAGGTTTTTATAGGTGACATATTATTTCAGCAAGATCCTTCTGAGATTTTCGACAATGAACCATTCCCGGATGGTACCGAAGATCATCTGAGCTGGTATTCATTCCTAAAGTGTTTGAAGGCATGGGCTACGCTCTGTGTTCGCACCACTCCCCACATCTCTTAGCCTAGTGCTTTCATAAAGCAGGAATTCAGGAAGTGTTTGTCGAGCATATGGAAGAGTACCCAATTTTGTAATCTAGCAGACTGTATCTGGGTGAAACATTGGTAGGTTTTGTTTGCCTTTGGTGGACATTGGTTTTTACCATAAGACGTAAGCTGGAGTTTCTTTCTTTTCTGCAGAGGTAATTATATGTGTTTCCCTTGCTCTTTTTTTCAACTTTGCAAAGAAAATACCTCTACCATGCTTTGAGTCACTATTAAGAGACATGGCATTAAGTGAAAACATAGCACGAATTTATTAAACCTAATCCATTTAATAATGGATTCGGAGTGAATCTTTATTGTAAAATTGATGGTACTGTCTGTGGTGGTAGTGGTAGTGTCCTCTTTCTAAACATTATGACCCAGTGTTAAGAAATATTTACAAGTCCCCCCAAAATTATGTGCCTAAATTAGAAATATGCGAAAGAAGATAAGGTTTCTTGAAGCAAATTATATTTCTGCTAGCCCCTTTGCCTCTACAACATATGATTCTGTTCCTTCGACTACACAAATGTAAATCTCTACCAGATATGTTTTGGGGGAATAGCCCTTATAGAAACATTTTCTTTTCATAGGATACTATAGACATACGGTTAGTGGACTGACAATAAAAGACAATTTTTCCCCAAAGCAAAGCCATTAAGGCAATCGAATCCAATAACTTCAAGCTCCCCGGGGGTGGGTCAGGGGAGACACCAGCCACCCTTAAATCCACCATAGTTTTCATTAGCTACAGTTGGTCATTATGTTCCAACTGCCTTTGGTGATTATTTAGGCCTTTTTCCTCTGGTCCTTGTTGAGGGGTCATGTGATTGTTCTTGGGTGGCATAGTGAAAGGAAGGACGGGATTGGGAGAAAGGAAGAAATAAAGTAGGAAGGGGCTAAGCAGGAGTCCTAGGAACCTTAAAGATGAATTTCCAAGGCCAAGTTCAAGTCATCTAGAGTGGAGTATGGCTTTTGCTTTTGTAGCAGACTTTCTGAAACCCCAAGTTTCTTCCTAGAAGGATATATGCAATGTAGGCCTGTGAATATAGCTTTCTTAAGTGACAGAACAGTGAAAACCATAAGTCAATTTATGGTGAGAGCAATCCCACATTATTTCATGAATAAAAAAAGAGTCATGCCACTATATCCATATACAACCTATTTCACAGTAACAATAAAAATATATTTATCGATTCATCAAAAGGGTGACAGGTTTGTTGTGTCTATCCAAATATATTATACTGTGAGTTTTCTCTTTCTTGAGAAAGATTTCCCTGAAGACAATATTTATAACAGGGACAGAAATTTACATTATACTTAGGTGAATGTTCTGACTAGGAAGCACATTGCATTTTAGAGTTGGACTATATTGGCCATTCCTTAAAAAATCCTCTAAAGGGAAATAATGTTTCGTCTACTAATTTGCTCAGATTTCTCTAACTTTTCAGTGATGGCTATTGCCAGCAGTCCTTACAGATCAGATATTTCATTCAAATGGCAAGAGGAAACCTCTTGTCAAGGGACATTTCAAATTAAGTTGAAAAGGTCTAAAATACTCATTGAAATTTTTCTTTACAGACAACATCATGCCATTTTTGACAGTCAGTGAAATTTCTCCTTTTCACTGACGTATATCTTCTCTTCTTTTTTTTCCCTACATTTTATATATATTATCTCCTCAGTGCTCATGCTGCACAGGAAGTATTCAATAACTCTTATTGAAAAAAAATGAATTGAATTCAAGTCTAATTTATGCATACTTGTAAACAAAAAACTATTTTAAAGGCCTTTGGCTTTTAAAAATTAAGCACTGGTCATCCTCTAATGGACACTTAGCTGTTGTTATTTTCTGGGATGCAGGATTATTAGGGTCATTTCCAGCATTTGGATGTCTCCCTGGCCCTGATGCACTGTGATGATGCATGTTCCGGCTCTAAGAACATTTGACTTCTCTCAGTCCTCCAGGGTTATAGATTCAAAGATGTCATAGCCATTTCAGTTCCAATCCAGAGACTCCTTGAAAAAGTAAATTATTCTAGAAGTCCTCTGGAATTCTGAATCTCTAGGTGGATATAAGTGGAGGGGGAAAGGGAATCTTGATCTAGTTTATTTAAAACCTCTTTCTTCTCATCTTCACCTTCCACTAGGCCACACAGAAACTATAGAGAATGAGAATATACAGGCAGTATAAAAGAACTATGCCGTAGCAGGGGTTTTCAAGATGTTCAGAGTTTGCCCTTATAAAAACTGCACATAATCTCAAGCATGATGGCAACAAGGATTCAGCATGGATCAAACTTGCACATGCATGCCTGCCCCATGAAGCTTTTCATTTCCAGTGAGTTATGATCACTTTGTGCCTTGGGTATAGCAACTAGAAGCCAACAGAGGCCAGCAGAGAGTTACCAGGCAGAAAATAATCTCCCGTGGTCTTTGAATGAAAGCCTGAGTGTCAGCATCAGCTGGAATGGAGTTCTAAGGACACTGTTCTACTCATCACATAAGACATACAAACTATGGAGAAATCATCACTCCAATATTTCAGAAGGGAATCTGAGAAAGCATAAGCTAGACACTAAATCCAAACATTTTAGAAGCAGGGAAAGCAACCTGAAGTACAAAGGCATAGCCAATAGCCAGGTAGGTTAGAGATTCATGATAACTAAAGACAACTGGCATACCACTTGGTGTGATGGCTGCTCTGAAGGTAGACAGCCTTTTGATGGTGGTTCAAGGTTCCCGAAAGCTCCTACCCAATCTTAAAGGAGCCATAAATCAGTGCGCCTGGGGCTTTCTCCAGGTTCTGACTTTCTGAATCACCATGTATGCACTTAAATTGGAGTCTTGGTATAATTTGTCCACTGATAGACAATAAAGCATGCCCAAATTTTGCATCATCATGACAGAGATGAGCAAATAAGGCCTTTCCATTTAGCAACAATGGTAATAGACACTGTTTATTGAAAACATTCTATTTGCCTGGCATAAGATTTTGAAACCTTGTAGCAATCCACTCTTAGAATAAACCACTCTTGAGCTTACTGAGACTCAAAGAAGTCAAGTGTTCCTTAAAACTATACAGCAGATAATTGATAGAATATGAAATTGACTGCTAATTTGTCCCAATGTCTGAACTTTCCACTCTTTTGCAATGCTACATGTCAATATTCCACTGGCAGTGGGTAAGCCTGTCTTACCACTTAACAGAGAGAAGTCACCTTTAAGAAGACTCTCAAATAGGAGTGCACAGGCAGCTTTAGAAACAAAGGAAAGCCCCGCAGAATGGTGCCCACAAGATCCTGGTCACCTTCCACCTTGAAAATCTAGTAAGTCTAGTTATTTGGGTGCTAGAGTCAGATAGAGTTGGATTGGGATCTTGGTTCTTCCACTTACTAACTGTGCAACTTGGCCACATTATTGAGCCTCTCCAGGTTCGTGATTGTTATTTTGTAAAACGTGATAATACAAGGATTGTAATAGTGCCTATCCTAGATACAGTTATCGAGAGTAAAGCACTTAACTCAGTGCTTGACATGTGTCAGACATTCAGTACTTGGTCACAGTCATCTTCATCATGTCTCACCAAAGAATCAGGCAGGAGGTGTTGGTCACAGTCATCTTCATCAACTGTCTCACCAAAGAATCAGGCAGGAGGTGTTGGCCACATGTAGCCTTGAAGCAGAATATTTAATGTGGTAAAATGGACCCAGCAGGAAGTTATCAGGGATGGCTTAGGCATCTTTGCTAGTACACATGTAATATTTACCATACCAATGCTATTCAACATCTAATCCAGGATAGGGAAAGGACTAAAAAATAAACAAGTGACTTCACCTTCTTAGTTCTCTGACTCTCTAGTTAGGTGATCCTGAAGCATTTTTCCAGCTCTGAGAGTCTATGACTAACATTGGTAAGCACCTAATATGTGCAAAGCTTGTCGCTGGGAAGAATGGGGTTGACTGAGTCAGAGAAGCAACATGAAAAAAAAAAAACCTATCATCCTGGTATAGGATTAGCCAAAATGATAAGCCAACCCTTTGGCTTTGTCATAGAGGGGCTTTGAAGGGAATAAAAAAGATATACTTGAAAAGAGTTGAACTTCTGGGAAGAATGGTGGTAATATAAATATGCTGTAGCCTCTAAATAAGAATAGTGATGTTTAAAGGAACGTAAATTAAAGAGAACACTAAAGTGAAAAAAGAGATGGATTTCACCCTCTGGATCTGACTTTGGTTTTAAATTGCACAGGCAAGAGAGATTGGTGAGAGATTTATTTCAGCCTTTAGTAGTGTACTAACGGTGTCACAGAGCAAGGGATATGGTTAAAAGAGAGAAGGGGAGAAATATGAACAAGCCAGATAGTGTCTTGGAATCTAATTTATTTAAATTTAGGTTATTTTGCTATGACATTAATCTTTGTGTAAATTATAGTTCTAAGTACTTTAAGCTTATGTCGTAGTCCGTTTTTAATTTTGCAAATTTTTTAGCAATGTCTATGAATTGTCATAAGCTTTGCACATTTTTGAACCATTGAGAAGACCACTCTCAGGAAATTGCAGTTCCAAGTGGCCAGAGTAATTTAGTGGGTGGGGGAAAAAAATCCGTTTAAACACTCATTTCAATCAGTTACGTAGAAACATCTGGAAATTAGTGTAGAAAAGATGGATGGGTTAGATACACTGCAGGAGACCCTTGAATGTGCAAAAATTTTCCAATGTTTTTTTGTTTTTTTGGATGAGACTATCTTGAATTCCTACAAAAAATGGAAATGTTGTTTACCCCTGAGTAACGCTGTCCCACAGAATGTTGTCTGAAGGTGTCAGTTAGTCCTGGAACTGGATTTTTCAGAATTCAGATTTAGTGCCATCCAAATAAGACAATCCTATAAATGTAATAGGAATAATTATTTACAAATTTAAGACTAGAAGTGTTTTAAATTTCTTCAGATACTTAGACAATGACACAATTACAGTCTAAAATGATTGGCACAATTTGAAAACAGTGTGTTTATATCAACAAATTTCCATTGGAGAAACAAGAACTTTTTAGAGAGGTTTCTAGAATCTTCGGATAACCAGACTTTCTGTTTGGCCCAGACCCTGACATTGCATTTTCCCAGAATCCTTCTCACCTTGTGCTGTTTCCAGTGATTGCTCAGATCTTTTCAACTTTCTTTGAGTGCAAAAGTATGGAACCATCTTTTCCTTCCCTCTGTTCCTAGAACGAACTAGGAACTTCTTAGCCTTGGGCTAAATCATGAAGCTGACAATTTGTTTTGGGAACTTCGAAGTGAACATATTTAGTGTTTCGCTGAGGACTCCCCCGAATGGGATTCTAGCACACCAGAAGGTAGCTGGAGGGCATTTTTATCTGGGTAGTTTGGAGGCCAGCTGATGATGGTTTGGAAGACAGTAAGGAAAAGATGTC
>NW_011888813.1:2261089-2265954 GCF_000151845.1 Pteropus vampyrus
AGAATGGATAACTTGAGATAGGTTGAAAGAGAAAATAAGTTCTGAGAAAGGAATACCACAGTATTCACCAAGCAGGGTAGGGGTGGAAGGGTTGAGGAACAATGAAGGAGAGTGTTGGCAGATTTAGGAAGGCTGAATGAAACAAATGACTTGATGGCCTGGATCATATCTGCCTGTGGTTTGCACAAGAACTCCCACGTTATAGGGAAAAAGAATGCTGGCTTCAATATGTGGCATCCCCCGCTTTTTAGCATGTTTTAGTATATTAGATCTTGTTTTCTTGCCTTAACTGATTTATACAAAAAAGAAATACATATAAGGATACAGAGTTATCTTGTAAAACTCAAATTAGGTGAAGAATGTTAATTCAACTCAGTTAGGTATTTACATAACATGCTGTATAACAAACAACTACAAAACCTCAGCAGCCTAGGACAATAAGCATTTATTTTTTAGGGAGCCGTGAGTTGGTTGAGGTGTCACCTACTGAAGGCCGGGATTGGCTGAGTGACTACTAATCTCAGCTGGGCTCACTCATGGGCCTGGGGGGTCAAGGTGAGGTTCAGTGATGGAGGCTGTGCTCAGCTGGGGCAGGTCAGCCTACGACACATCTCTCATCTTCCAGTGTCCCACCAGCTCCTTGGGCATATTTTTTCTATATTTGCAGATTAGTTTTTGCTGCTTCCTGGGCCAAATGGCTATATGATAATTCTCATTTTTAGGTTTGCCTCATACCCATTTAAGAGAACAGCCAGATTGACATTCCCAAATCACAATCCCAATTCCTGGAGAAAGAACTTTTTATAGTAGGCAAAGGTGACCGCCTAGGCCTGCTGCAACCATCTGGAGAAGAAAAGAATACGGACAAAACATACACAAATAGTCATGTACCACAATAGTCAATGACGTTGATAATTTGAATTCTTAAATTTGCCGTGAGTGGGATAATGAGAGATTGTTCTCAGTTGTTTCTTACACAGAGCAAGAGTTAGTAAATCAATCAGTTTAGTCATTAGAACCTGATTCTTGATAGGAAGACCTTTGGATGGTTTTTTGTAGCTTTTCTTTCTCTTTTTTCTATTTCCTTGCTACATTTGCAATTTGTTTTTTCCTCATTTTGTGATTTTTTAGAAATCTCAAAGAATGCTTCAACGGACTCATTATATATTTCTTTTGTTGTTGCTGGCTCCACAGTCAAAGATCCAAGCCAGGCTTCCCATTGGTGGCCTTACAGACTGTAATGTTTTTTATTATCTGTAGTTTGTTTACCATGTTCTCTATGGTCTGTTTCAATCTTTCAAGTTCCTATCCCATTGCTGACCTTAAACATAGTCTTTCAAGTTTCTATCTTTGAGACCATCCAAAATTGGCTCATCAACACATTTTTCTGTAGTGAACAATACATGGCCTGCTCTCCATTTGTCCATTCTGTTTCCATGCCTATTTTTGAAGATTTCCATTGAAAATACCCTCTCACCTCTTTTGACCACTGAATCAAAATGTATCAATTCCTGAAGCGCCCATCTCCAGTCCAATAGTCTCCATGACTCTTTTATGAAATAGCATGGACTATTCTATTATACAGCTATCTCTCCTTTCCCTGAATTTCTGTCATTTCTCTTTTAGCCATTGCCAGTGGTTTACATAATCTCATGTGGCCTCATACTCTTCTCTCAATTTCTCTTTTGCATTGCTCTTATATCCCACACTAGATTACTTACTCCTTTAGCAGAGACACCAAATCTTGTGCCCCTTTTGTGTTTCCCAAGAACCAGAGACAGTGCCAGTCACATAGTAGGTGCTTAATAAACACTTGTTATCTGATTTTAGAGTTCTTCTTAGCATATCAAATGATAGTTATACTGTCAGAGGGCTTCTGTCATCATTCTCTGAATTATCCCAGCTCCTGCTCAACTGGTCATAACCAGTCTTTATCTCTTTTTTTTCTAGAGATGATTACTTTCCATTATAGGGACAATTTCTGGGAGGGTGACACTCTGCCATCCACTTCTCCATGAGTCTGGTAGAAAATGGACGATCTAAATAACGTCTTTTTAGTGTGATTTATGTGAAATGGAAGCATTTTCTATTTCCCCCTTATGTGCTCTTGTTTTGAATTGCAAATATTCACTTTCACATATATTTAAAAGTTATTTTGGCAGTATGTAATGCAGATTTAAAACATTCTGAACTTGGCTGTTTTCTCTTGATCAGTTCTTTTTTTAGTAGAAACACTGTAAATACACCAACAAGTGTCAGAACATACAGTATAGTGTACAGCCAAGGACAATCTGTTATGATATACTGCGTATTGAAGACCAATTTGTTTTTGCCACCAGGAGAAATTCATTTTTAGTATTGCGATTTGATAGATTTAGTGAGAATGATATAATTTGCTTCACTAAACAACAGTGCCACATCAGAAGAATATGCATTTCTCTTTACTCAGTGCTAAAGGGGAAAAAAATTGTAATGATAGGAAAAGTTAAGGTAGCCAAATAGGCAATATTCATAGAATTAACAGAAGGAAATTCAACCGTGATGCTTTGAAATTGAACAGCAGTAATTCCATTCAAATAGGTCAATTGAATGGGCCAGGAACTTGCTTCATCGTAGGACAAATGAAGCGGTTAGCTGTTTTACTTAGAAACTTTGAAACTGAGGAATAGTCTCCAGAGAATAACTGATGTGAGCTATAATCTTTTTGACTGATTCTCCAAAATGGGGATTGAACTGTGGGAAGGATTACAAGTAATTTCTAAATTGTCGTACTTAAAGGAAGCAAAGCCATGGGGCTTCTTTTTATTTTTGTCTTTCTTCCTTTGCTTTCCACTTCTTTCCTCTTCTCTCTCTGGCTTTAGACTATTCTTTTCCTTTTGCTCCGTCCAATTTTTATATGAAGGATTAAATAGGCTTTAGACTAAATGATTGATTAAAACCTACCAGTCTTATAAGAAGGACAAAATTAAATGTTCTGAGCTTTATTTGTGATTATTTTGAGGACACAGAAAAAGAGGCAACACTCAGAATGAAAGCTGACAAATCAATCAAGTCAATATTTATTAACGTGTTCTCTAAGGGAGGAGGTATAAAGAAGTGTAAGAGTTCATGCTTTCAGATTGTTTGTAATTAATTGAAAGTTGAAAAAAGATATATATTGAAAAAGATGTGAGAAGAAAGCAGTTGGCAGTTTAAGGTAATATGTATTGAGAGCAAATTAACTGTTACAGATAGAAGTGTGGATGAAGAGGCAACCACTATTCACTGGGGCGATCCAAGGCATGTGAGCCTTGAGCTGAATTTTGGGCAACACTGTAAGATTTAAACAAACAAACAATGGCTGATACTGAGTATGAACAAAGGGTCAGAGGCAGCTCTTGATATAAGTTTGTCTCAAGAGGAAGGATTTTAAATGGTGGATTAACTGTGGGAAAGTGACTTGGGGCTAGCTTGTGAAAGGCTCTGAATGCCAGGGTAGAGAGTTGGGGTATTCAGTATGTGCTTGAGAACCACTGATAAAAACCATGGGAAAGAAAGATGTGAGCAATATAATAGAACAGGAAATGAGAGACCTGGTTACTAATTGGGGGTAGGAGAGTAGGAATAGGGAGGTGGCTAGACCAGAGAAGAGTAGAAAAGGGTATATTTTGAAGGCTGGCACCAAAAGTGAATGAAGGCATCAATGAACATTATTAAAAAGTTAAGAGAAGGAGATGGCTTTGTGAAGGTGATAGTTTGAGGTTTTGATGACTATGAAATAGCCAAGTGAGAATACCCATTAAACAGCAAAGAGATCCTGAACTAGAGTTTGGGAGAGAGTATAAAGCTTAAGCTGTAGATTTGCGAGTTAGCCATCCAAAGATGACGGTTGAATTTGTGAAAATGGATTATGTTTTCCACACCGAATGTGTTCAGAAAGTTAGGCATATCCACGATGAGTGTGTCGTAGGAGAGTAAGGAACCATCAAAGAAAGAAGGGGCAGCTAGAAGAACTAGCCAGTATATGGAATAGTGAGTATCTCAGAGCCAATGGAGGATCTTGAACTCTAAGACCAACAGAGTTATCGTGACAGTAAGAGAGATGAAAATGAGACCCACCTGGGATGAAGAGCAGCCTTTTGTAGTTATCATTTGTCTATCTGGTAGTATTATATCCTTGGGAAGGAAAGGGTTAGCTCTTACTTTTTTTTTCCCCTCCATTAATACAAATAGGAAAACAGGTGGTGAAACAAATTAGAAAACAGTGCACATACCAGTAACACTCCTAGAGAAAAAGATTTCACATGGTCTCTTGGTAACCTATTCTGATATTCAATGGCACTTGTTACCCGGGAGTTCTTTTTAAAACCATTATCCAAAATCTCCATTGCTCTCATTTAAGATGTATTTTTTTTTTTCTGACTTTCTTTTTATCCTCAGGGGACATGAAGGACATGAAGGGTAACTATCTCTCAAATAATGATCTTCTTCTTTTTTGAAATAGGTATTACACAAGATATTTTCTCTCTAGCCTATTCTCCAGGCTAAAATAGTAGTAAGTAGTCTATCCTTTCCTTATGAACATGTCTTCCTAGGACAGTGGCTTAGACTACATCAAATTCAGCTTCCAGGATTTGAATAGAATTTATATTGAAGTCACTGATTTGGGTCAGTGAGCAATATTAGAGTCCAGTTTGCCTATTAGGTAGAAATTCCAGAATGAAATGATGATGATTTCTTTTGGGAACAATACTCTGTGCATCTTTTGTATCATGAGACCACTTATCAAAACTAATAGGTACATAGTATATATTTTAAAAATAAAACTTGTGGTCAAAAGGGAAGAAATGTAGCTTTTATTCCCAATGATGGCCATATATTAACTC
>NW_011888813.1:2266004-2285591 GCF_000151845.1 Pteropus vampyrus
AATGAACATTATTAAAAAGTTAAGAGAAGGAGATGGCTTTGTGAAGGTGATAGTTTGAGGTTTTGATGACTATGAAATAGCCAAGTGAGAATACCCATTAAACAGCAAAGAGATCCTGAACTAGAGTTTGGGAGAGAGTATAAAGCTTAAGCTGTAGATTTGCGAGTTAGCCATCCAAAGATGACGGTTGAATTTGTGAAAATGGATTATGTTTTCCACACCGAATGTGTTCAGAAAGTTAGGCATATCCACGATGAGTGTGTCGTAGGAGAGTAAGGAACCATCAAAGAAAGAAGGGGCAGCTAGAAGAACTAGCCAGTATATGGAATAGTGAGTATCTCAGAGCCAATGGAGGATCTTGAACTCTAAGACCAACAGAGTTATCGTGACAGTAAGAGAGATGAAAATGAGACCCACCTGGGATGAAGAGCAGCCTTTTGTAGTTATCATTTGTCTATCTGGTAGTATTATATCCTTGGGAAGGAAAGGGTTAGCTCTTACTTTTTTTTTCCCCTCCATTAATACAAATAGGAAAACAGGTGGTGAAACAAATTAGAAAACAGTGCACATACCAGTAACACTCCTAGAGAAAAAGATTTCACATGGTCTCTTGGTAACCTATTCTGATATTCAATGGCACTTGTTACCCGGGAGTTCTTTTTAAAACCATTATCCAAAATCTCCATTGCTCTCATTTAAGATGTATTTTTTTTTTTCTGACTTTCTTTTTATCCTCAGGGGACATGAAGGACATGAAGGGTAACTATCTCTCAAATAATGATCTTCTTCTTTTTTGAAATAGGTATTACACAAGATATTTTCTCTCTAGCCTATTCTCCAGGCTAAAATAGTAGTAAGTAGTCTATCCTTTCCTTATGAACATGTCTTCCTAGGACAGTGGCTTAGACTACATCAAATTCAGCTTCCAGGATTTGAATAGAATTTATATTGAAGTCACTGATTTGGGTCAGTGAGCAATATTAGAGTCCAGTTTGCCTATTAGGTAGAAATTCCAGAATGAAATGATGATGATTTCTTTTGGGAACAATACTCTGTGCATCTTTTGTATCATGAGACCACTTGTCAAAACTAATAGGTACATAGTATATATTTTAAAAATAAAACTTGTGGTCAAAAGGCAAGAAATGTAGCTTTTATTCCCAATGATGGCCATATATTAACTCATTTCATGTTTCAATAAAAGCAAGAATCAAAAAATATGTACTAAGATATGAAATCAAGAATATGATTTTTAAAAGGTTGTTAAAAGTCAGTGCTAGTCTGTTGGGCTGTTTTTTAGGGATATAACATTTTATTTCTTTTACTATATTAAAAAACACTCAGAGGAATTAAAAGCTCTGAGACTGAAGATTGGCCTTTTAGTGTGTGTTGCCTTCGCCTCCTTTCTAGAATTCATGTCAATGTTTTTCATGGCATTCTTAATAAAAATTATTAAGGAATTGTGGGTCTCAGTTCATCAACAGGTATTTGTATGGGGACATGCAAGAGTTTGGCACTGCGTTACAAGGGAAAGTTAAGTAAACACAAAATCACAGACTATTTAAGTTGACAAAACTTCTGATTTATCCCAAAGTAGCAGTTCTCTTCCACCATATCAAGAGTGAATGTTTACATAGTACTGACCTTTCACTTGGCTGTATTTAGCACTTTCTACATTATTACATGATTTAATACTGACAGCAGTCCGTTGAAACAGGTCCTATTATTATTCTCATTTTTCAGGTGAGAAAACAGACGAGACTTGCCTAAGATCAAATACCCAGTAAGCGACAGAACTGGGGTTTGAGTCTGGGTTATTTGGCTCCAAATCCAGTGTCCTTAAGCATTGCTGTGAGAGACGCCTTCTATATTTTCCTTGAGAAAACCAAGAGATGAGGAGTGCACTACTTTGTGCTAGAAAATTTCTTCTGTAGAAATGAAATCTTCTTTGCCTTATCTCTTCTCTGTGGGCTGAATTTCACTCCCTGGATGTAGACTGAACAACCTCTTCTGTAGAGCTGCCTCGGGAGTTGAGGACAGCTTTCAGATTCCTCCAAAAATCTTTTCAGGATTCATATCAGCTGTTACATATGCCATTTGTTTTATTTACTTATAAGCTTTTAAAACTTGTCTTTTTCCAGAAAGGATATTAGATGGTTCACACAAGTATACACAATGGACAAGTGAGATAATATATCCTTCCAAGTTTTGTGGCATCAGTAGATTTGATAAGCACGCCTTTCGTGTCTTCATTGGAGCCGTATACAGATTAGGGCAGTGGAGAGTGTAGACCCCTGCGGGACTGTCCCTGGACACCCCCTCAGGACTTCTCCAACATCCAGCATATCTTTCCATCCTAGTTACAATGTTAATTGTCAGCTGTCATGCTCATATCAAGATTTCCTCAGACAACACTTTTCTTCAGGATTTAATCATCCACTAACCTTGGAAGACAGCATTGTATGGTGATGTGGAAGTAGATTTTGGATTCAAAAATCTGTCTTAGTTAAAACTTTGCAATATTGGATGATTGATTGACATAACCTCTGAGCTTTTAGTCTCCTTGTCTACCAGGGAAAACAATAGGTATTTTGCCCCTTCTTAAAGATAAGTGTAAAGATTAAATATGATACACAGGTAATATCCTTAGCATGTAGTAGTAGATGATTAATTATGATCGCAGGTATGTGTCAAGGTTTTGTGTTGGCCAGTAGAGTCTGGTAAATGTTTAATAACTGGCTTTCTGGTGGAAAAAAAAAAAGCTCCAACTTGTGGCAGTTGTTGATTTCTGTGGTGAAAGTAATCCCACCAAAGCTGTTTTCAAGCTCCCATTGGGGCATCACTGAGCACAGAATTGGAAAGTGATATGCACAAGCAGACGGCCCTTGGGAATCAATGCAAGCCCATTTCACCAAGCCACTGTATGCCCCATGCTTCACTCCCATTCCCAGGCAGAAGTAAGATTTGCAGCATTAATAAGTCAGCAAGAAGACACACACACTCCCACCCACCCATCCACCCATCCACCCACCCAGTATTTCCACTGTAAGGAATTCCCGTCAGGTACTGATATTGCCTGGAAAAGAGGCGATGATTTTAGTTACATTTATAATGGTAAAACTTTTCTTTGCTGGCTCTGGTATGGGGGTCCAGTTATTCTTTCTAAATTTGCCTTTTTTCTTTACCTCTGGCTGTCGCACCCTCCCTACATCCCTCTTCCAACAAATGCTTTATATGGCGACAGTTACCTAGGAAAGTGAAGGATTTTATAAAAAATTCCAAGGCTCAGTTAGAAAAATGAACACAAATAGCCCACGTTTTATCGATATGTTGCATTCAGATGAGAGTTGGGTATAAAAAGAAACATTTGCCTGCCCAAAGAAACCACCGTCAAAGTCTTGGCATAAGAGAAATGAACTTGTTTAGTATTGGCTGTTTATTCTTTCCTTGTGAGGAGAAATGTCTGAATATGCTCATTTTCATACTTAAAGTCATCATCAATTACAGAGTTGCAGGCGCATTTCTTGCGGGCTGCCTCCAGTGGCTGTCAGTGAAAGCCAAGCAGCTGTTGGGGAGATATTAAAGAAAAGCACCCTGAGTGCTGCCGTCCTGTACCTGTCTCCTGGAACAGGTGGAGATATTTGTGCACAGGGAAGGAAATGAAGGGCACACATCCAGGTTCCTTTCTAGCTGTCTCCTTAGAAAGCATTGCTTTTTGGACAGTCCTCAAAGCATGACACAGCTGAGACTTGGTATAGATACACACACAGTGTTGTATTTACTCGCAGTTGCTTCCTTCTGGCAATCGTTTGGCAGGTGGAATCAGATTCTTCTCTCTGAGCACATTACCAACTGAGATTCCCCTTTGGTTTAGTAAATATGTGGGCATTGTAGATTGTCAACAGTGATTCCTTTTATGCTTCAAAGACTGGAAAACTTTTCTTCTTTGACACTTGACTGTTGATTTAATTATAGCCAGGTGGAAACTGGATAAGGAATTAGGATGTGTGATTCCCATTAACAGTAACTTTTCCTTAGCCATTTCATCGTACTTGAAAATGTAATACCCTGTAGGTTGGGAGCCTAATTTTACAGTGGCTCTACTTTTGGGGTGTTTTATTCAATCCATTTATCAGAGTATTTTTACTTTTCAATGCTTATTAATGTTGATTTTTTAAACATATACCTTAAAGCTTTAATTTTTGAGCTAAAGAATGTTATAGAGATACTAGCAAAGGTGAGGAGAGATGTAAAAGAGTATATTAGAAGTGGAATAAATTAAAGGGACTTACCCCTGAATTGCTGTTTGAAAAGTTTGTTAGTCACTCTTGTCGCCATAGTTTAGCACAAAGTTAATGAAAACAGGACTGCATAATTTTGATGTGAAACATCAAGCACCTCATAATTATCATCATCCATCTTTATCTACCATCATCCATCACCATTATTATTGTATTTTTATTGCTTTGATTAATCCAGTCCTAATAGAGCATAATGGCATGGAAATTATTTAATTACATTATAACTGCAAACTTTATCAAGTCAGAAATCATTTAGTCCTATGACAGAAATCCAGAAATACCACCTCCTGGAAGGACTAGCTATATATGTCTTTAAAAATATGTTTAACGCAAACGTTCAGAGAAATATATAGGTTATGTGACAACTGACTTTTCTTCTATTTCCTCATGTTTTAATTTTGCTTCTCTATCAAAGACTCTCAAACTTTAGTGTTCAGAAGGAGCACTTAAGACCTTTGCTAAATAGACAAGTTTTGGGGATCTCATAGCAGGTCTCTGGTTGGGTTCTTAGAATCCCTATTTATTTTATTATTTTCAACAAGCATCCTGGATGCTGCTGATATAAATGGTCTGGAAGGGCACATTTTGAGGAACATCTCACTCTGACCTCATAAAAGGCATTCATTATTCTGCCCATGTTTTTGTTATATTACTATTTAATACAATGTGACTATCAATAAATAATCATTGCAATTTCTATTATATAAATCATTCTAGTTACATTGGTCCAATTACATTGGTCATTAATCATTAATATTAGCAATAATGAATGATAGCAGATGCAGACATGGTACTTACTCTGCCAGCTACTCTTGTACGGGATTTGCAGGTGTTCATCCTCACTTCCAGGCAGGTTATATCCTATCCCCACATGCGAGATGAGAAGTTTCAGCTGGAGGAGGCTGATCACTGACTCATAGAGTTGTTAAGAAAGTGGGCTCTGGGACCAGACCATGTGAGTTTCAGATCTGTTCCTGGCACTTACTGGCTCTGTGACAGTGTCCCAGGTCCTTCTCCTCTCCCTGACTGTGAATGACAACTGTGGAAATGACTAATGCTAACCTCACAGGGTAGTGGTAAGGATTACGAGTGTATAAAGGATAGTCTGGAAGTCATCCATGCTCTAGAAATGTTAACTGTTATCACCCTCTGTAGTGACAACTCTGCCCTCCCCCTCCCTTCTCTACTAAGTCATTGTCATTAACATCCCAGTGCTGCTCTCTGGACTGTTAGTACCTTCAGGAGTAGAGAACGTATCCTTTTTTATTATTATCATTGGAAACCATTTGTTTTTCGATTAATTTTAATAGGGAAACATACAAATACTAGGCATAATTAATAACTTTATTACCTAATTAGAAAGGCAGAGCATAGTGCATGTGACCAGTAAATTAATGTACAAATCTCAGTGTTCATTATTACTATTAAATTCATTCACTTATTTGGTATAAAATAAAATTAAAAAAAAAACCCCAAAAACCTTTTTTCTACCATACTGAATTATAGACGTTAGCTATCTGTAGCCTTACCCACTTTCAGTAGGACTATCTCCCAGCACATTACCCTTCACAGATGCTTCCTGGTGCTCCTGCCTCTGAGGCAGGCTCACAAACTCCTTTGAGTTTTAAAGGTATTTGCAGCTGCCAGTGTCAATGGGACGTCACTGGCCAGTCCCTATCCTGTGTCCATTGCTGTCTGTTGTTCCTTGAACTATGGCTGTCAGTATTTAGTGTGCATTAGCTGCACCTGGGGCTCTTTGATAAGTGCAAATTGCTGAGCACTACATTCAGATTCAGTAGATCTGGAATAGAGCTCAGGAATCTGAGCCCCTCTCATTACCCTTCGCCCCCCAGGTGACCCTGATGTAGCCAGTCCACAGACTTCTCTTTGAGAAACACTTAAATTAGGTAGAGGAAAGCAGAAGTGGACATGAATGAAAATTTGAGACATAATAGGACAAAAGAGACTGAAGTAAGAATAGCAAACATTTCAAAAGAAAATGAGACCATGTCTCTTGATGATTTCATATTGACAATTGGTGTAAATGTAGGGCTTTGCAGCAGGGTTCAGAATAGGGGCAGTGAGGAGTTGGAGTTGCAGCTGGGAACACTAATGGGAAATCACTCTGTGAACATGTGCCTGAAGTGGAATCACCATACAAGTTTACTCTCTCGACTTCTTTATTTGGCCCACTCTTCCTGCTCCAGCAAGCCACTAAAGATCCTGCTTATTATGGACAGGGTCCCAGGGGATTATTATATATATGCGTAGAGGGAAAGTTTTGCAGGTTGTGCTTAGAAGCCTCTGGGTTTATTGAGATTTTATCTATATATTTTAAAGAAAATGAGCAAAGATGGGGAGAGGGATCTTAAACACCAAGAAAAACAGGGAATTCCTCCTAGGTGATAATTCAGTTGAGAATTGTCTCAGTAATTGAGCTAATTGATAATCAATAATTGAGAAGCAGATCTAGAGGTTTTTATAGGATATATATTTTGATTTTATTTAACAAAAACAAAACATTGTTCTAGGAGCTTTCAAAAATATTAACACAGTTAATCTTCTTAGCCACCTTTGAGATACGTAATAATATGCCAGTATTACAGACAGGGAAACTGGGATGTTCATTATCTTTCCTAAAAGTCATAAGGGGGAGGAAGCAAGGTGATAGCTCCATACTGTGGAGGAAACAGATCATCATATCTGTAGGAAGGGAGCCTGCCTTTCTGCGACCATCAAAAGAATCTATTTAAAGTCATTAGACTGAATACTCCTGCAAGAATTAGAAATTAGAACCCATAACTCAAACAGAATTTAAACAGTTTTGGCAGCAAAAGTAACTTTTGGGAGTGAGTGTGGGGGTGGAGGATGGGAGTTGCTTCCTATGATGATAAATTGGGTGGGATTATCTAGGACAGTTCCTAGATCTATGGCAATGGGCATATAAGGTGGATTCAAGAATCAGAATTTATCCATTAGACTCTCTGCCACCAAGGTTCATTTTTTTTCTAAATCTGGGCCAAGAATATCAATGCCCTAATTATTATTTCTTCTTGACTCAAATTGCTCAATCCAAGATCTCACACTGAGAACACTGAAATCTTTACCAAAGACTTTTTTAGCCAAGAATATATTTTTTATCTCCATATACCCAAAACATTTTTAAAATCAATTTGTATTCATCTAAATTTTTATTTTCTATGACTGAATAACAATACTATTCATAATAATGGACTTTTAATGAGCTCTTACTCTGTGTGGTCACTGTTTCAAGTGTTTTACCCATATTTCATTATATAAAATAGCATAATTTACTTTGATTAACCCAATTTTACTAAACACTATGGTTGTTTTCCAATTTTTGCTATTATAAACAATATTGCAGCAATCATATCTGTAGCTAAACTATGTAAAATGTTTGTAATTGTGTCCTTGGAATAAATTTTCTGAAGTAGAATTGCCCATGTTAAGAGTGTGCATATTTTTAAGTTCCTAGCACATTTTACCAGATTTCCTGCCAGAAATGTTGCACCTGTTTACATTTCTAAACATAACATGATTTTTATAAAAAAAAAATTAAAAGAAATGAATTGCATGTTAACCTCAAGAATCAGTATATCCAATTACTTGTGTCCTCAAAAGAGGGAATCAAAGTTATGTTTCAGTCTACCTATAATACACTGTCATGTGAATACTAAAGAAACTTCTCCAAAAGTCACAGGGAGTAAAGTGTTGTAAGTTCTCTGAGCCATAAAACTCCTGGTATCTGAGAGACTCTCATTCCCTATCATCATTTTGATCATTCAGGTCTTAGTTCAAATGTCACATTTGGAGAGAATCTTTTCCTACTACCCTCTCTAAAATAGTTTCCACAACCTACCCATCACTCCATCTCATTACTCTATATTATTTTTTAATAGCACTCACCACTATTCTATTTGTTTATTTTATTGCCTCTCTCCTCATAATATAAGCTTCTAGGAGTGAAGAGACCTTTCCTATACTAGTCATTTTATCCCTGGGGCCAAAAATAGTGCTTGAAACATGGAAGACATCCATATATGATGACTGAGTGAATGAACGAATGCTAGTTCTATTAAATCCCTAAATTAACCATTCATACACATTAGTCTGCAGTGCAACACTGTAAAGAGACCAAATATGCACATGGGGCAGAGTAGCCTCTGTGACCCCAAGATACTCAACTTTGTAGATGAAGATAAGCCAGGAAGGACTAATTATTAAAAATTCAGTAGCATCAGCCTTTTGGTTACACTTGTGTTAATTTCCCCCTGTGAGTTGCCATTTAATGGTATTGTGCTGTCATTATAGATGAATTTGGCCATACTTTTTTCTTTGCTTCCTTGAGGGCTGTGCCATTTGGGTAGCCATCTTAATCAATTTTCTCAATTTGTCTTCCATGGGTAAAGCTTTAGCAGAGCTCTTAAAGATTCTAATGTCAACTTCTCTTAAGATTATTTTGTCCAATAATGGGTGTTTTGACAGATAACATTTTGAGAGCAGGTATCTTAATGATTTACCTTGCACCTTAACTAGGAGCATATGCTTGTTTTCCTCTGACAGGCATGGAATCTGGGGTTCCCCATGGTATCTCCAGCACTGACACAGGGATTGTGCATAGGAAGCATCCCAAAAAAAATGTTTAATAAGTGAACAAGATCTGTCCTACCTATAAGAAACTCAACTGGGATATATTAAATGTTCTGGATAACTCCTTTGAGCATTGAGAATCTAGGGGACTAGCTCTCTCATATCTAAGTTGAAACCTGCTGAGTGTGGGCAGTCGAAATTGCTTTAATATGGATTTCACTGACTTGAATCTGTGAGATGTTGTTTGTCTCATTGGGAAGAATACCTACTTCCATCCCTGATCCCTTAGGAAGCCTAGGTCTCTTAAGAGTTCTGTCTCTTAAGAGTTCTGTCTCTTAAAAGTTCTATCTCTTAAGAGTTCATATAGAACTCTTATATTATAATAAATGTTCCTCATTTATGCATTTTTGCTGTTTACTCAGAAAAGAGGACTGGGTCAAAAAAGTCACTTCTCAATTTATTTGTTTAGATTACTTGCTTAGCGAGTGTAAGCCAGTCTGATGCTGTAGAAACTCAGTAGTGTGTATTTGGCGGGATTATGATGTTCCTTGGTAGGCTTGTAAGTCTTAGCAAGCTTGGTGAAACACTAGGCTCTTTAAAGTGTCTTTTCCTCTATTTTGTTTTAAGTTTTGTCAGTTGGTTCTCTTTTGCCTCTTACCCATCCCTAAATACCTGTAGTAAAATAAATAGGAAATGTGGTCTCTAGTTTCCCTTATAACAAAAAACTATATTTTCATTTCTTCGAATAAGTCAGTTAATTTCTCCCATATCTAGTGATAAAGGGTACAGATTTGAGAACTAAATCACCTAGATTTGTATCTTAGCCTCATTACTTACTACTGTTGAATTTGGGCAAGCTACTTAACCTCCGTGTCTCAGTTTCCTCATCTTTAAAATAGAGCTACTGAGAGTTCCTTCTCCATACAGCCACTGTGTGTTAATAGTTAACACTTTAAGTTAGCTTAGAAGAATGACTAGTATATCACAAGTTTTCCATGTCAAATTGTTTTTATTGGGAAGGTATATACATACTTACCTATCTGGAATTAAGGAAAAGGATCCACTAACACTCTAACTCCAAAATAATGATGATGATAATTGCAGTTCCCATTGATGACAGGTCCACTCTGTGCCAGGCATGGCACTGAATGCTTTGTCTGCCTTATGTGATTTTAATAACACATTGAAGCAGGTATTGCTATTTATTCCATGATAGCAATGAGGAAACTGGAAATCTCGAAGACTGAGTACTTTGCCCGAGGTTAAGTAGCTCTTAAGTGGTGGAGTTTACATTTAAACCTAGTCTCACCTGATTTTAAAACCTGTCCTCTTAACCATTATGCCATGTTATACCTATAGTCTTCTTTCTCTGAATCTTAGTATTTTTATTAAGCTAAATTTCAATGGCTATTCCTGAGGAATCCTTCAAAATCCTTGCCTTGGTCACTTTCAAACCCAATCCTGAAAACATAAGAATTTTATAAACTCTATCAGTAAAATCCAAAACTAGATAAAGACCATTCTAAAGACCTGCAGCTAAGACATCTTCCCCTTTTTTATTATACTAACAATGTAATTTTCTCTGGTTGTTGCTCAGAGCATTAAGAAATTAAAGCACTTGAGGCTGGATGTGTCAAGAGATGATTTTTGGTTTGTTTTAGTGGCTGTTGTTTCTGAGATGTTTCTTTCTCTTTCATTCTGCTTTTTCTGTCTCCAATCTTGGCTTTAAGGAGAACTTCCTGTTCACGTTCAGGAATCTGTGGCAAGGGAAGCAAGCACAAGAATTTGCCTGCCACTATTTGGATGTTAATATTGCGTTTCAGCCTCCGGGAAAACTGACAGAGCCGCTGTGAACATCATGTGTTTGGGCTGCAGCTTTGGTTGCCAAAGTGCAATTTTTACCATTGGCATTTCTGCCACCTGCTATGGGTAATAACTGTCTAAAGGACAAATCCCTCTGTCTGTGATATTTTTTTTCTGGGCTTCATTGGAGAGAAACTGTGAAATGATTTATTTCTCCATACATGAGAAGCTACATGGATTCTCAGGTGCAGAGTTTTGGCCTCTGATACTTTATGTTCTTAGGTTAATCCATTAACTTGTCTAGGGGGAAAGGGACAGAGAAGATGGATGAAGGTGTTACAAAAACCTAGATGAGAAGGATTTCAAAAAAGCCCAACCACTGCCTCTTCCTCCCTCTTCCCATCTGCTCCTGGGAAGTCCTTTATAGGAAGCTGGGTCTGTTAATAATAGCCAAGCTTTGTTCCTGTTGTTACAAATGAGACCAGTTCTTTCTCACTACATGGGTATAATGGATACGTTACCTGTCTTCTCATATTCTCAAAAGTATGTGTGAGCGTGTGCACACACACACACAAATGGTTTTGTGCTCAAGAGTGGGGAAATGCAGAGTGAAACAAAAATCTTTTTACTGCAGACCTCGGTGCCTTAAAAAATCACCCATATTACGAATCTCTATCAAGGATATATAGTATGCAACATTTTCCAACCTTATTTGATCTTGGAGTACTTTTTAGGAGCAGTTTAGGGACTAATGTCCTATTGAACACACTTTGGAGAGCATTGGAGTAGATTATTTTTGTAATTTAGTTTACAAACTTATCCTTCTGCTTGGGTGAATTGGCTTGTTAAGTGAATTTTTTTTTTTATGTCCGATTTTTCAGGTTGCAAGTGCATTTTTATAGAACTACCAGAAATGGTGGTTCTAAAAAGATTCTACAGGAACTGAATTATCTCAGTGGCTACCCTGCTTTCCTCCCACCCCCTCCATTTTTTCCCTGTTCTTACAAAGCCTTGAGTATACCTAAAAAGAAGAAAGCTAAGTGGTAGAGGTACATGCCTCTGTAGGTGGATTGGTGTGTTAATTACACTGTATTCACGTAATCTGTGAGTGGGCTTTGTTAATTAGATACCATAGGAAGTTGTATATTTATATATAAAATAAACATATCCTGGATTTCTCTTTGTGTACATTTTAAGGTGGTTTTTTTTTTCAATTAAGGATTTTATTTTGCCCGGCTACAGAATCAACATAAATTATGGAGTTAAGCATAACAGTAAAAATACAATGTATTTTTTATGTAGCGTTCTTAATACAACATATCACAAATTAAAGAACAAAAAGCAAAAATGAAGCATTTAAAAAGACATTCTAACCATGGTAGATGGCACATTTTAGAATCTATGTGACAGAGGTCAAGACTTGCCTGACAGGCATCCATACTCCTGTTCCAGCTTATTCCCTCAATGTGTCAAAATTGATTCCAAGAGAGACTGGCCTTTGTGACTCTCATAATGTAAAGCATGCACACGACCACGTAGCATTTCCATTCTCAGAGAATTATGCTATTTGGCTTTAAGAGATCAATCATAAGGACATGTTTTTATTCCCTTCCAAGTCAATTAATTTCATTAAAACACGTGCAGAAGTTAAAAAAAGTTAAACTTGGTATAGTCATACCTACACGTAATCTATGTTGGGCTCAGTCATACCCATTTTTCATGAAGCTCTTGGTTACATTAAAAAACAAACAAACAAACAAAAAACCTTTCTGATTATGAAAGAAATGAGTTCAGTGCCCTGCTATGTTCTGAGTGTTGCTGTCTCATAGCACATGTAGAGAGAAGGAGGCTGTGAGGCCAATTCTGTGGTCACCAGAAAAGGCTTCCTTTGGCACGTGAAATAAGGCTGTCCCATTTTCTGGGTGATAAAGAGCTCAATCTCTGAGGTATAGGCCAGATATGGAGGGGGATCAAACTGTTTTCCCAGCTATTCTAGCGTGGTCTTTGTTTCAGAAAGCAGAATCTGGGGAATACGTTGCAAGTCAAAGCTTACTTGGTTTTTTTTCTTAATCTGGATCTGGACCCATCTGAATGTAATTTCCTCCCAGTTCTGGCAATAGGCTATCAGTCTTTGTTTCTACAGTGTTGGCTGACTATACTTTTCCTTATCTCTGTCAGTACTTTTATGAGAAGATGAAAGAGCTTTTATCAAAGGGTGATAGCATGGTGACAAGCTGCATGTTTTTAATTGGTTTTTATAATTTCTCTTATTTTTCTCTTTGCTGACTTCCATTGACATGCAGTCTTTTATGTATGTTCGACTTCCTTTTATTTTCTCTCTTCCACACTTTCCCTAAACACAAGAGGAAGAAAGACAGCAATGGTAAAAGTTCTAGGGACACATCATACACTTGGGTTCCAGTAGAATTAGGGGGAGTGGTTATTTTGAACTATGGGTGTGTTTTCATTCCTTCTTGAGACTGGTACTAGCAGGGGCTACTGAGACTGGCATAGGTCCTACTGGTTATTTAACAGAGTGGGCAAAAAGTAGTATCTTATATTAAGATCTTTTTTTCTTTTTTCAAAAGAAGTTCCATTTTGTGATCATTATATCTCTAGCTTTCCTAGAGAAATAGATCTCTATAATGTTGGTGTTCACCCCAGTACTGTTTGAGGGAAAGACTTTGTCATATTATTGTCAGTAGTATTTGTGTGAGGAGATATAAATGTTGTTTAAATGATAAAATAAATTCAGCAACTCTCAGACATAGAAATAGGAAATGGAATTGTGAAGCCAAAAAACAGAAACAATAGAAGAATGAAACTTAAAGAAATACAGGTTTTTTTCCTAGTGCTTTTCCTGGAGTGACTCTACTGTGGTTGTTCTGTTTATCTATTGCTGTGTAACAACCCCCAATTCAATGGCTTCCAAGTAACAAGCACTTTATGATGCCGCAGATTCTGTGGGGCAGGAATTTGGACAAGAATTTGCCTTTCCTTTGCTCCCCAATATCTGGAGTGTCAACTGAGAAGACTTAAAGAGCTGGTAGTGACTTGCATGGCTTGGACTGGAATTACCTGGAGCTTCTGTACTCCTATGTCTGGAGCTGGACTGGGATGAATGGAAGGCTGAACTGAGCTGGGAAGGTCTGCGTGGTTTTTCCCTGTAGCTTGTGCTTCTCATCCGTAGTGTCTGGTTTTCCGAGAGGGACTGTTCCAAGAAACTGCATTGCCTATTCTGATTTAGCCTCAGAAGCACACAGTGACAGTCCTACCACATTTTATTTGTTACTAGTAAGTCACTCAGAAGAGAGAATTAGTTTCTACTGTCCTGATGAGGGAGGGGCAAAATCACATTGCAAAAGAGCAAGTTGGATGGAAAATGTTGTTATGACTGTCTTTGAAAAATATAATTCTCCACGGACATTATTTGGTCAGTTTGAAAAAAGAGTGAGGATTGTATCTTTATATTTGGTCGAGAAGTGTATCTGGCACTTTATCACGCTAATAAAAGTCGGATCACTTTTAAGTGCCTTGTATTTAAAATGCTACTTTTCTTCATCAGGATTGCACTAAGATACTGTATGGGAACTAATCAACATGAATTTATTTGTACAGCTCATTTAACAATAACCACTATTTAATACATAGGAAAAAAATCATAGAATGTAAAGTAAGAAACAAATGGGAACGTACAAGCAAGAAGACAAATTAATGAATAATAAAGAAGTGGAGATACTTAAGGCAAGGTACCATACACAAATGAAGTTCTAGTGATTCTCGACCCTTATCTCATAAAAGAATCCTTTACAGAATTAAAAAACAAACAAACAAACAAACAAACAAAAGCAAAAAACTTTGGTACTTGGACTCTTCCAGAAACACTAATTGGTCTGAGGTGTGAACCAGACATCAAAATTTAAAAGCGCCCGAGGTGATTCTAATGTGTAGCCTGTCTTGAGAACCATTGTTGCAAACCATTTGTAAAGTGCATAAATGAAAACAAACAAACAAACAAACTTATTTTTGTAATACATAGTTGCCTTATTTAACTCTTTTCTCTCCTACAGACTATTCCAGAGCAAATATGGTTTCATATCTGACAGGCGGACATATGGACAAAACCCATATGCCAATAGCTAAGGAAAAAGCTGAAAGAACTTGTTTCCTTGATGTTAGCATTGAACCACCGAAATATCAACACTATAGTTGTCCTATTTTTATGTGGGATGATAAATTTCCTTTTTTTTTTTTTAACCAGAAATTGAGCTATTCTGTAACTTGCAACCAAAAGCATATAAATCTTCCTACTTATAAGCACATTTTCTTGATTGTCTGGACAGTCTGCTCTACAGTTCCACCATTGAGTCAGACGGGTCTGGGTTTGAATCCCGCCTCTGCTACTGTTAAACATAACAGTGAGTAACCTTCAGCAGTCTTTCTTTTTTCACATCTGTTTATAAATCAGAAGAAGGTAAAAATACCTGCTTCACGGCATGGCTGTAGGAGTTAAACTCATTCATTCTTTCATTCGGCAAACCTTTATTGAGCACACGACTATTACCAGATCGTTTTCTGTGCACGGAGTATACAGCATTGAGCAAGACAAGCACAGTGTGTATTCCTCTTGAGGGAGAGAGGCAATAATATGTTAAAATGCAGAAAAGAATGTCAGTTCCTGATAGAAGCTGGGATAAAACAGAATGAAGCAAAAGAGTACGATTGGAAGATACCTTAGGTTGTGTGAACAGAAAAAGCTCAAGACTCAAATGATAGAAGGTAGGTCTCCAAGGGCCAGAAAAGCACATCTAAGTCAGAGGAATTGTTAATGAGAAAGTCCTATGGCAAAAATAAGCTTGACTTATTCGAGAACCAAAAACACACGAAGAGCCTGGGTGGAATTAGCAATAGGGAGAGTGAGGGGAGTAAGACTGGACAGGTGGGCAGGGGCCCGGTTATGTAAGCCAGGGCGAGGAGTGTTGATTCATTATAAGTCTGGTGGTGCACATTTATAGAATTTTAAGCAAGGGAGTAAATTATCTATTTTTATTCATGCAGAGGCAAGATGGAAATGAAAAACCAGTTAGGAGGCTATTTTAATTGTCCCAGTGAGATATGATGGTATCTTGTTTTAGGGTGGTGCTGGTAGAATGGGGAAAAAAAAGGACATTCAATTTTGCTGTGAACCTAAAACTGCTCTAAAATGGGAACTCTATTTAAAAAAAATGTACATAAATGTAAGTAAAACACTTAGCTTTCCATTGTGGGCACTCAGTAAATGCTAGCTATTATCCTTGTTATGTTGTCATTGGTATTAGTAAAACCTGGAGGCAAGATCTTATTCTGTCATTACATTGCTTTTGTGGGAAGATGTAATCAGAAAAGCAGAGGGCTTTTTCAAGATTGTATATATTTTCTTTAAAGGCTTTCCCCTGACATGCTCTGTGATGCTAAGAGGGCCTGGTTAGCTTAAGGTCTCTATAGAGGAAGGCTACTTACTTTAGTAGTGTGGGTCTGTTAAGAGTAAATGCAAAGGGTCGAAACTCTTAACGGATGGTTATTTCTATTTCCACATCTGATGGTAAATATTTTATCATTGAACGGTATGGTTCTATGAATCCTGTTACATTATGTACCACCTCAACCCAAATTAGTTTCAAGATTCTAAACAGACAGAATTGTTTTCCCATCAAAATGGGGATAAATATGCAAAGGCGGGATACATACTCTCTTTAGAATGTTAAATCTGAGCTGCCTTAGTTTTAAGACCAGTGGAAATCCTCACTGTTTTGCCTTATCAGGACCTTGTGAAAAACTGTTTTATTGGTCGTATAAGTGAAGGCTAGTTTATAATTAAGGCAGTGGGTCTGCATTGAAATGTAGGTTACAGTTCTCAAACTCAATGTCTTTATTTTTTATTTTCTATTGGAAAACTGCTTGCCACTTTTATTTATTAGTTTCATACATGTAAACTGATATTAAGATATACTTCTCAGTTTAAAAGATGCAGCCTGCATCAGTGAAATCATTCTTCCACACCTGGAGGACTTTAAAAAGAGAGGCTTCTTAGGTAAATATTATTCTATTTTGTTTATGTGTTTTCCCCTTCAGATAGATTTTATTTTTAAAGCAGTTTTAGGTGCACAGCAAATCGAGCAGAAAATTCAGAGTTCCCATATACCTCTGATCTCACGCATATACAGCCTCCCGTCCCCCGCCCGCCCACTATCGACATCCCCCACCAGAGCGGAACATTTCTAGTTGGTGAACCTATATTGACACATTATTATCATCCAAGGTCCATGGTTTACATTAGGGTTCAATCTTGGTGGTGTGCATTCTGTGCTTTTTGAGAAATTTGTAATGACATGTATCTACCATTACAGTATCATACAGAGTAGTTTCACTGCTCTTAAAATCCTCTGTGCCCCACCTGTTCAGCCCTCCCGCCTTCCCCTGTCAACCACTGATGTCTCTGTAGTTTGGCCTTTTTCAGAATGTCATATAATCAGAATCATACATTACGCAGCCTTTTTAGATTGACTTCTTTCACCTAGTAATATGCATTTTAAGGTTTTTCCATGTCTTTTCATGATATGATGGCTCATTTCTTTTTAGTGTTGAATAATAATCCATTTTCTGGATGTACCACAGTTTATGTATCCAGTAGCCTATAGAAGAACATCTTCATCACTTCCAAATTTTGGCAATTATTAATAAGGTCACTATAAACATCTACGTGCGAGTTTTTGTGTGGACATAAGTTTCCAACTCATTTTGGTTAATATCAAGGAATGCAATTGTTGGGTTGTACAGTAAGAGTTAGTTTAGTTGCAAAAGAAGCTTCCAAACTGTCTTCCAAAGTGGCTGTTTTGTTTTGCATACTCACCTGCAATGAAGGAGAGTTCCTGTGGCTCTGCATCTTCCTCAGCATTTAGTGCTGTCAGAGTTCTGGATTTTGGCCATTCTAATAGATGTATAGTGGTATCTTATTGTTGCTTTTATTTCATTTCCCTAATGACATATGATGTTGAGCATCTTTTTATATGCTTATATGCCATCTATATTTTTTGAGAGGTAAGATGTCTGTTCACATTTTTTATCCATTTTTTCATTGGGTTCTTCATTTTTTTATTGTTGAATTTTAAGAGTCCTTTGCATATTTTGGTTAATAATCCTGTATCAGATATGCCTTTTACAAGTATTTTCTCTAGTCTGTGGTTTGTCTTCTCATTCTCATGAAAGTTCCATCATGTTTTTAATTGTAGAATTAGACAAAGGAATAACCAAAGCTTAGTAATCTTCTTTAGAGAGCACATTATCTTATAGTTTCTGGTTTCATCTGAGATAGAAAACTGATCTGTACTGTTTCCTTCCTTCATAATAATTTCAGTGAAATAAAATGAAAGGAACTAGGAAGTCTTAGCGAAGTCACCCAAAGTTCGAGCGAGGAGACATGCATCCCAATTCTCTACCTAAAGAGAGAGTAATGCAGAAACCAAATACGTTAAGAGTTTATTCGAATTATACCTTGGAGCAAGGGACAATGTTCATCACTTTTCTGAATCCTTATTATGGGTTTTTTTTCCTCCACGTAAAGGTTTCAGTGGCCTAGGTTAGATTGTTGAAATAAGGCTGCTGGACATTTCTAAGTTGGAGTGGGCTGAGCTCTTAACCTAACTGGTGTCCTTATAATAAGAGGAGGAGAGACACAGAGACAGACCCATACACACACAGAATATCATGTGAAGGTAGACAGCCATGGGATGATGGAAGAAGGCAGAGATTAGAAAGTTGCAAGGGCAGGCCGAAGAGCCCCAAGGATTGCTGGCAGCCACCAGAAGCTGGAAGAGAGCGCATGGCCCTGCTGACATCGTGATTTCAGACTGCTAGCCTCCAGAACCGTGGGAGAATTCATCAGTGTTGTGTTAAAACACCTAGTTTGTGGTACTTTGTTACATCAGCCCTAGCAAACTAATACAGGAGTCGAGGAGGCTGCTGAACCCCGTTGGCCACTGACGGACTTCCACAGAGGCCACCAAAGTGGAGTGACCTTAATTAGATCTTGGAAGCCAAATATGGAAGCCAGATCCAAGAGCCAGGGGGACTAATGAGGAAGAGTCATTAAAAGAGTTCTTGGCAGTCACCTGTTCCAGATGTCAGTGTTTCTGCCAGTTTTTATCTGCTCACTGCCCAAATCACTTTAATGGACTGAGATGGATTGGACAGCTTCTGGTGTGAATAAACACTTAAACATGAAGTCAAGTATAACCCAAAACCTGGGTATCTTGCTTTACATTGAAAAAAGGATGCAGCTGTCCCTGATCATGTAATGTCCTCCCTTGTTCATAGGTAACCTAATGGACACTTAACACAACATTATTCCAGCCTTTTCTTCCTATTGAGTTTTTGTTTGTTTGTTTGTTTTTTAATTTAATCCTGAACGATCAGTATTCCCAGGAATTATCCTGGAAATGGTAGGGTTTTGTGTTAATTTCCTATTGCTGCTGTGACAAATCACCACAGCATTCATGGCTTAAAACAACACTGAGCCTATATCTTACAGTTCTTCAAATGAGAAGTCCAGTATGGGTTGCACTGGATGAAAGTCAAGGTGTCAACATGCTGTCTTTCTTTCTGGAGCCTCGAGGGACAAATTCGTTTCCTGCTCACTTGGGTTGCTGACAGGATTCAGTTCCTTGCAGTTGTAGGATAGAGATCTCTGAGATTTTCTGGCTGTGAACTGAGGGCTATTGCCAGCTTCTGGAGGCTATTGGCTCTTCGAGGCCAGCAAGAACTGGTCAAGTGCATCTCCCCTGAAGTCTTTCTGGCCTTCTCTGCCTGTCCATTTTTAAAGACTCATATATTTGAT
>NW_011888813.1:2287138-2289372 GCF_000151845.1 Pteropus vampyrus
GTTATACCATTTATATATCAACATCTGTCTTTCTGCCTCTTTTATTATTTTTTATTTTATTATTTTGTATTTATTTATTTGTTTTTCTGCCCCTTTTAAATTTCCTAAGAGGTATATTACTGGTAAACATCAACTTTCATTTTGGTCAGCTCTGTTTCATGAATTTACTGCCAAATGTGGACACTTTTAGTTTTCCAATGCAGGTTTTAGGCTCTTCTCACATTCATATAAAATTAAACAAAACAAAAATATATTTAAAAGTTTCTTTGAAGAGAGGTTTTTTTGTGCGTGTGTAGTCATTATTATTGAACACATGTTATGTGCTAGGCGTTCTAGGTACTGGAAATACACCAGTGATTCAGATGCTCAGTGTCCCTTTTGGGAGCATCGCCTTAGTACAAACTTGTTTTTATTGTCTTCTCTTCCCTTAGTCCCTTTATGGTAACCCTTGTCTACCTAGATTTTTGTCTCCTTATCTTGGCAACTATACATCTTTTTTTACCTCTTTCCTTATTCAGATTCTGTATCCAGAATCTCATTTGCCCATGGCTCAGCTTTTGAATAACTCTACTCGGATTAAGAAAATGCCACCAAAGGGCTAATTGTGATAGCTCTGTATGCATTTACTACCTATCAAGGGGTTTAATTTTAACCCAAATGAATGGACTTCCTTTTGGTGGAATTGTAGCTATCCTACTCTGGCTGCTAAAGACATATATTTCTTAAGGCCCTTTCATGGTACCCCATCAATTTCTCCTTTTTAGACCTCTTCATTTAATCTCCCAAATGGTGAGACCAGCCCTGATCTCAAATGTGACAGTTAAGCACATGCCAATGACGTCTTCTCCCAAAGCAGTAGAAAGGCCATTTTTCAAATAATGATTTAAGTAGGCCAAAGCAAACAGGATACTCACATTAAAGGAAGAAGAAACTGCATATTTCAGAAAGTCCTATGGATTTAGAAACCTTCGCCTGCCTCACATTCCAGTTTTCAAGTTAATTTGCCCATTAGGTAAGGATCTCCTCAATGGAACTTATATTGGTGAACTCCCAGACCTTATACAGTTCTCAAGAGATAGTAAACAGCTCCCCCGAAGTGTTAACAGCATAGCATATCCCTTTAGTGGCCCAGTTGTGTAAGTCTCACTACTAAAGCTTCCTGTACTTGAATTCTTGGCGGTGGCAAAGGGAGGAATAAATACTTGGAAGTTTATTTTGGAGTATCAAATAATTGGCTGTTTAAAATACAAAAAAAATTAAAAATAATAATTTTTGAGTAACTTAAATATAAAAATTTACATTAAATTTAGATGTGACTAAGCAATAAAATATTTGCTGTTTCAATGCCAGTCAGGTACTTGACTAAGATAAAAGTTTAATGCCTAACTGCTTCACCAGAAATAGCTTCTCACCCTACATCACGGGACACTGAATTATGCCGAAGTCTTAGAAGAGGCAGTTGGTAGGCAAAGAGAATTAAAATAAAGAGCCAACAGAGCTTGAGTTCTTTTTTCCCATATATATGGAGAAGGAGAGAGTATATTCCTGCCTTGGGCTCATTAGCAAAACACATTAGCTATAGCTGAATGATTTGCACCTGGTGCCTGCCCGAGGTCTCCAAAGAGAGGAGATTTACAATTCGGTTTTGAGCCTGGGAACCTTTGAAAGCCCTTTCTATCAAAAATTAGATAGACGCTTGGAAATGTAAATATGCCATATTTCTTTTTAGATTACGCATTTGCTGAAGTTCACCTTTTAATTTGTTTAGAAGCGAGTGGCCCTGCCACTTATTACACTCCATGCACATCACCTTTGAGATGAAATTTCCAGATGGAGTTTTAGTGCTGAAATGGAGCAAAGGGATCATCTATTACAATCTCCTTCTTATAGATTAGCAAACCGAGCCCCTGAGAGGTTAAAGAAGTAATTTAAAATCTCAAATATTTAGCAGCCTGGTCAGGACTAAGACCCTCATTAATCTCATTTCCAGCATAGCGTTTATTTTTTCCTTTCCCTTTACTAAAATTATAGTTGCTGGAATAAACTCCTTAAAGATAGAATATTCATTAAGAGGTCACCTAAAATAGTATAATCTCATATTTTGGAAGATTTCTGTATCCTTAAAATCCACTTCATTAGAGTAAAATTTAATACTTAATTGGTGATGTTTCTCCAGGTGGAAACTTTCATTTTGTTTTGATGCTTAGATTAGACATTTTCATTTGTTTGATTTA
>NW_011888813.1:2291117-2293628 GCF_000151845.1 Pteropus vampyrus
TGTTTGTTTCAAAGCAAGATGTTCAAAAGCAAGACCAAACAGTTTGGTTCCCTGGATCATGCCACTGAACTCTCTTGACTGTGACTTTGCTTTCCCCATTCTTATTTCATTGGGAAAAGAACTATGTAAGATTTTATCCTGAGACTAAAGAGAGCTCTTTAAAATGACCTCAGGGATACAAATAGATCAGTTGCCACTTATTTCCTTAATACGATTAGTTTCTAAAATGTAAAAGGCTGAAATAGCACTTGTTTCTCACAGATTTCTGTCAAAACCAACATAGGTGCTTGTTAGTGTCATCATGATGGGTGGCAAAGACACTTAAGTTGATAATTGAGGAAAACCAAATATCTTCTCTATCCCCCATTTCACCCTCATTTTATCGTCTTTGATGTAAAAGTGTCCCACTGTTTCAGTAGAATAATATGGTGCTCATCTGTTAGCTGGATGGAGGAGAGCGACTATAATCCATTTCTCTAGGCATGCTTTCCTCAGACTAAGGGCTAAAACTACCATACAGCTCAGATCTGAGAGAAGAGTCAGAGGCATTCAATGATTAAATAGTCAATATGTTCTGACTTTTCTGCTGATTTACCAAAGAGAATAATATCTTCTCAGTTTCATCACTTATTAGCAGCCATTTAGCTTGTCTTAAAAGCATGTCTTGATTTGAACAGATAACCCACATTTAAAGCACAAATTAATAAGCTTTTGTTTTATGAAACGGTGGTGCCCTAAACTGGGGCAACGTCATAGGAGAGGAGAGTTAAGATTCCAGCAGCTACATGGAAAAGAAAAACAACATTTCTCATTTTAAAAAAATGAATTAGATACTCTTTATTTGTCTTGGAGAAGAACATGAACACTTAAGAGAGTAATTGGAAATGATTAAAAAAAAAACATTAAAAGTATTTTATATGCTCTGAGGTGAAAACTGAGGCTCAGAAAACTTAAGTAATTTGGCTCATGTCACATGACAGGATAACTTCTTGTTAGAATATGGATTTGAGACTGTGTTCATCTGACTATAGCTCTGAAGGGTGAATTGATCAGCTTTTGTGTCCTGAGGAATCTGGAATCACTACTTTTCCCCACATTTCTCCATCCTCTCTGTCCATCCCCACCTCTTTAATCTGGTCTTTCTTTTCAAAAATATGTTAAGATTGTCATTAAGGCACACACTGTTAGATAATGAGTTGATATCTATGTATCTACTATCTTAAAATTGTATTTAAAAGGGACCTCATTCTTAAAAGTTTGAAAATCTTTATCAAATACCGAGTCGCAAATAGATTTTCTTTACCTCTTTGAATGCTGTAGAAAAATTCTTCATATTCCTTGGCTGTTGAACTTCTCAATATTAACTTGGAGTGCATCTCTTCCTACAGTTCCTTTATAGGTTGTTCACTTTCAGAGATGCCTGTTTTCTGGTTGGAGAAATTCTTTAAATCACGGGTACCACATCAGAATTTCTTTCAGTTAGGATGACAGATCCAATAAACTGCATGTGTGTGAAGTACAGATAAACGTAATCAGATCTCATGCTTCAGGGAATAAACTGATTACCTATGACAGTCAGGAAGGAGTCTTCCCCATTAGCATCCTGCAGATACCCAAGCCAAGAGCTGGATAGAAAGCCACTAACCCAAGGCTTTCTTATAGAGCTTCATTATGTACAGAGTATGAAATCTGAACCTATGACATAATGTGCTGTGTATAATGGTTGTCACACATGGATACATATTTAATGTGCAGCAAAATAAATACTGTAACAGTTGAGACCGGGTTCTATTTAGATAACTGGGATAGTGATTCATTAAACATAAACTACTTAAAAATCTTTCATGTTTCCTCCAGGGATCTCAAAGTACCTTCCCAAAATGAGCTCATTAATCCTCATGAATATTTTGTCACATAAACTCTGTTAAATTTCTCTGAAAAAAACAGGTCAGTCAGTCTGACTAACCAGTAAGCCCTTGTAGCAGAGCCTAACAATCTTTATTGCCTTGAAATCTCATTAGAGATTTGACTTCTAAGACCATTATTGTAAATGGATTTTATTTTCCTCTCTGACTCACTCGCTACATTTATCTTTCCAACAAACATGTGGTGAGTGTCAACAATGTGCAAAGTTCTGGATATAAAATGATAAACAGGGCACCAGGTATAGTGGGAGAGAGCTGGAAGTTCTTCTAAATATACTAGCAAGACCTCTCTTCAGCAGCTGTCCTCTTACTGCACAGGTCATCAGATCACCTGGGCTCTGACATATGGAAACCTAGCCTCACTCATGATTTGGTCCTAAGAGGCCTTGATAGATTCCACTTAGTCCAGTTGAAATTTAGAGAGTTGGTCATGTTCTACCTTAGAAAACCCTTGCAATAACTTTGGTTCCTTCAAAAACTGGAGTGGTCCAGAGATCCCTACTCTAGCATAACTACAGTGTGTGTGTGTGTTCATCAGAAATGCTTTAGAAAAGATGATTAAATTCAAATTTGACAAACTTTTCCA
>NW_011888813.1:2294493-2297593 GCF_000151845.1 Pteropus vampyrus
TTTGAAAAATTCATACCGTACTAATTCTCACTTCTACCATGTCTCCCATTCTAGAATTTCTTCTCTTCAATATTTGGTTTAAGAGAGCTCAATTTTCAGGACATTTCTTATGCAACGTGAAAGATAGCATACCTGCATTTGCGTAGCCAATAGAAACTACGTAACAGTGGAAGATAATAATAAGAGGGAAATAACTGTATAAAAATGTCGGGAAACTTTTATTTTCCTTTGGCTTGCTGTCAGATTTGGACCAACAACTCACCTCCCTGATTCTTACTGTATAATTAAAATGACTGTTACTTCCTACCACCTGAGAATGAATGATGTGGGGATTAAGCAAAAATAGCATTCTGACATTTGAGTAAATCCCTTTTAGTGGTTTAAAGAAGGTACCCTTATTTCTAACCCATTCTTTCATACATGTTCATGATCCCATTCACTAACCAGTTCTAATCTTATTATGTCATTCTTATACCTGCTGCCTGTCATCTGTTCACTTGTTTTCACTCTGTATTGTTAGGACATTGTCAATACTACTTGTGTTTCAGTGAAAAGGTCCATTTGGAGAAAAATAATTGTGTGTATGTGGAGGGTGGGGGTGGGACATGGATCAGAAGACAAGTAAAGACACATAGTTGATCTTTAGTCTAGAGTTGATTCACTCATGCCTTACTGAAAAATAATCATGAAACAAAGTGATTAGGTATGGAAATGTAAAACTAATGAATGACTGTGAGTAAAGGTTATAATCACAACCACTAGATTTCCCCTGATCAGCAAAATTCCGTTTGACAAGACAAAGAATGTCCTAAGACCCTTTGGGGTTTATTCACTCGCTTCTATTCAGAAAATGTCATTCTTCATTCTTTTTTTATTCTGTAGAGAGTTACCATATCTAATTACTATTTGAAAATCCCAAACACTAGCTCTTCTAAAATAATGTTCCCTCTGAAATTTCTAACAGTTTTAGAATTTGGTTATCTAGAAATTTACTGCACATATGGCCCAGCAAGAGAATAATTACACTTTATTGATATCCTCTCATAATGCTATGAGTAAAAGTGGAAGAGAAAATCTGGCTGAAGCTGTGAAAAATGAGATATATTTATAAACCTGAGATGTCGACTTTCTAAATTAGTTTCAAATCCAGATAGCACATACATGCCCTTTTGCATACTTTTCACATTCCCACAAACTCCTATAAGAAAGTACTCCATGATTTATTTCTAGGCATTGAATATATAAAAATCTATCTAGTATATGTGTGTGTACATGTGTATGTATGTACATATGATTCATAATTTGCTAAGCCACTATAATGTTAATTTTTCCTTAACATAAACTCTCAATATTTTAGTCCGGAGAAAAATTTAAAATATATTAAGACTCTCTTCTTATCATCAGCATTTGTGAGAGCATTAAACTGTTAACTAACCATTCCCCTGGGTGAAGAAATTATACTTACCTCTTTGCCTGGAGATTGCTTCTTATTAAAGTGTGTTAGATCTATATATATATCATAAAATGGCATAAACTGAGATTTCTCCTCCCTTATTTATTTCTGATAAAAATATTCACTGCTTGCCAACATGTACATATATTTAAAAATTCACTGCACACTAATTATACTGTGTGGTGTCACAGGGGTGTTGTTATTTTTTTTTCTTTACTTGTAATGTTTTGTTAAATTTCGGAGGAAGCTTGAAAAATTAATTAAAATGATCTTGTGTCTCAATATTTTATTGCAGTAGTGGAATGCAGAAGAGGGAAAGGAGAATAGTGATGAACCGATTGGATAAGAGGCAACCATTGGTTTTTACAAAAGGATCAAGGCTTGTCCAGATTCTATTTAGAGTATTATAAAGGCTTAATAGCTAACTGCAGTGAGATTACAATTTTCAAATTGATTGTCGAAGATAACAGGGAAGATAACATTAGAAACAAACAGAGAACTATCTAAATTCAAACCAGCTTGGAAGAATGCAAAGGAAGATGGCCAAAGGGGAGGGGGAAAATCTGAGAAGCAGATATCCCATAGTTGATATGCTTAGGGAAGCATGGTATATGGGTGCAGGGCTGGGTGGTACCTAGTGAGAAGAATGCTGTTGACTCCTCCCCATCTCTCTTTCCACCAAATCAGAAGAGACACTAGGCCTTCATTTATTCCACAGAGAAATACCTTTCTTCTAAGTACTTTTATTGAGTATCTGTTGTGGGATACATGTTAAGAAATGGGGGAAGCAAAGAGAGAAACTCATCTTTCATACCCTGGAGGAGTTTGGACAAATGCAGTATGAAGGAAAAAGTGTGAGGTTTGGCTTAAAGAGAGGAAGGTTTTATACATAGAGTATAATCCTTATTCTGTCTTTTATGGGTTTGTGGTCTGGTGCAGGTCCCTCCTTCTCTGAGTATCAGGTAGCTTTAAAATGAAGATAATGATGATGCCAGTCTCGTGGGGACACTGTGATGATTCAAAGTGATGGTGCATGCCCTTTGAAAATAATCAAGGTACTAAAATGCCCTGTTTTTAATTATGAAGTATTTTAATTAATTCAAGTTTTATAGTAGAGTCAGATTACAGGGAATCAGAGAAATAGATAAGTATGGAAAGAATGATAAATATAGAAAGAACATTATATGTATTATAGGCAAGGTCAGATTCATGAGTGTACAACCTCTACAAGTTGCACAGGGTCCTGCCTGCTCTTAGAAGGTGCCTGTGGTAGCTTAATGTTATACTGTCACCATCTTGAAAGTTTTAATAATTTTTAAACAAAAAGTCTCACATTTTGCATATTTTCATTTTACAGGGCTTCATGAATTATATAGCCAGTCCAGATTGTAGACGTACTGAGTGTATAAATACTTAGATTAGTTACATACCAAATACATTATTCACTAAGTTAGTTACCCATCTGTTCGTTCATACATACATATTGACATATTCTTTCATGCAATATATGAGGCATGCAAGGACTGAAGGTTGTATGTATGGGTCTGTGGCCTTGGAAAAAAGGCAAACCTGAAAAAATTGTTAAATGTAATAGATATCAGTAATTGAAAGCTTCTTATGTTCCAAGGCCAAGAACGAATATATATA
>NW_011888813.1:2298423-2300605 GCF_000151845.1 Pteropus vampyrus
TACATTACTTGAATGATAAAACTCTTGAATGTTAAGGTAATTCACTGTTCACTGTGCCTATTGGAAATTCTTCTGTCCTCCTCTCCTCCTTTTCCATCCTTCTTTGTATATGTAAAGCCATTCTCAGCATTTCAGAGTTTCTCCTAACTCCATCTATCCATTCCATTAATAATCATTTATTTAGCACCTATTATATGCACTGTTTAAGACACTATAGTAGATACAAATATACACCAGAATTTATTCAGCAAATATTTGCTGAGGGCCTCTCTTTGCCAGGCTCGCTTTCTGGCCCCTGACTAAGGTTTTAGACCCTAGCCTCCAGGAGCTTGTATTTCTAGTACCTCCATGTAAACAATTATAATAAAAATTTAAAAGCTAATCAATGTGATATCAGTCAAATGTCATGGAATTTGAGAGACAAGAAATCTTTAAATCTTAAATAATCAGAGGTTTCTTGGATAACATTTTAATCTGTCCCTTGGAAGATAAGAAGTATTTATATAGATGAAGACACACAGGAAAGGCATTCCAAGAAATGCAAATAGCACACAGATGAGAAGGTG
This sequence comes from Pteropus vampyrus, assembly GCF_000151845.1. NCBI lineage: Eukaryota > Metazoa > Chordata > Mammalia > Chiroptera > Pteropodidae > Pteropus > Pteropus vampyrus. Next base: position 2,298,990 of record NW_011888813.1, read on the forward strand.
TGGGGTAAGCACAAGGAATATGAGGCAGTTAATTCCATTCTAAGTACGCAGCATTTAAAAACCAGTACTAAATAATAGCAATGAGAAGATAGTTTGGGACCTTGAATGTTGGCTATTAAAGTTGAGACTTTTTTAGAAGGCAATAGGGAGCCATTGGTTATAAAGAATGAGATAAAGAAGGAAAAAGTGAAAAGTAGGGAGATCGCTTAGATGCTGTTACAAAAATGTAGAGAAGAGGTAACAAAGCCAAAAATGAGTCACTAAGAGTAAGAATTAAGAAAATGATCTCTACATTCTCTTTTCTAATTTTACTTCCATAAAAATAGCATATTTCTAGAATGAAAATCACCTTTATTTTTCTCTATATACAATTTTCTTCTCTAAAAAAAAAATCCACCCTCCTCCCTCCAATTATGCTCCAGGTCCCAAAGAAGTTCCCCTCCATGGTACCTTGTAAAATCAAGCTCTCTTGGGAATCCCTCACTAGTTCACCCTGAAACACTCTGATATTTGTTTCTTATAGCCTCCCTAACAGCCTTCCCCTGATATTCACATCCCAGGCACCCAGAGGTTGCTGAAGGCTTTTTAAAATCAATATTGTTTTATCTTCTTTAAAATCCATGATCAAGACCACAGGCAGCCTTGACAGTCTCCGGACCCTTACTGAGAAAAGAATACAGTCAACGCACGCCAGTGAGAGATCATGGCCTGTTCCTCTGACAACTTTGTGGCATCTTCGGCTGCCCTTTTTATGTGCTTGTCATTGTGCTTTCCTATATCAATCTCATAAAACATCCTTTTCCTCATGCTTGACATGTTGATATCATCCTACCACAGATAAAACACAGAACAATGTAATATGGGCAGGTGATGGAATTATTTGCAATGCACAGAAATCTCTGCTGATGTTTAAGACTGGTGCAATATTAAACACATTACTTTCCCTGACAGGCATTTCCATTGCACCCATACTATGCAGGTAGAGAATCTAAAAGTTAAATCTTGTTTTGCCCAACTGGATCCATGAAATAAAATTTAAAAGGGGGTGTGTGTGTGTGTGTGTGTGTGTGTGTGTGTCTGTGTGTCTGTGTCTGTGTCTGTGTGTGTCTGTGTGTCCTTTCCATATAGTTATTTTTACAAACCCACAGCCACTTATTTAGATCGCATTTGAATTTATTTGGAGAAATGACACAAATCCCAGAGAACCTATAGCAAAAACAGTTGCCTTTTATCAGACCAGTATTCTTATGGTTGATGGTGTCACGTGGGCAGATTTGGATGACCATTCTGAGATGGGACGAGGCAAAAAATAGCCTACTAAAACTCAGGAAAAACCAACATGGGAAGGGCAATTAATCCTCCAGAATACATATCATAGTCTTATTAGAAAGAACTATGTACAAGGTGGTAATACCAAAGGCTGTAGTGATGAAAACAAGCAATAAGAGCAACAAAAAAATGTAACACTTCTTGAGGATTTCCTATGCTAGAAACTGTCATATGTTTTACTTTCATGTTTAAAGTTAAATTCTCATAACAACTCTATGAGGTAGATAACGGTTTTCCCACCTATTTACCAGATGGGAAAACAAGACTCATTAAAAGTCATATAACTT
>NW_011888813.1:2300690-2304680 GCF_000151845.1 Pteropus vampyrus
AGTGATGAAAACAAGCAATAAGAGCAACAAAAAAATGTAACACTTCTTGAGGATTTCCTATGCTAGAAACTGTCATATGTTTTACTTTCATGTTTAAAGTTAAATTCTCATAACAACTCTATGAGGTAGATAACGGTTTTCCCACCTATTTACCAGATGGGAAAACAAGACTCATTAAAAGTCATATAACTTTTCAAGGTAGAGAGTGTAAAATCAATCTCTCTTGGGAATCCCTCACTAGTTCACCCTGAAACACTCTGAGAGAGATTCCCAAGAGAGATTGATTTTACAATCTCTCTTTTCAAGATGTTCAAGGTAGCACTTCCAGTGATTCAGGCCAAAGTCTGACCACAAAGCTTAGGTTTCTAACTCATCTGAATATGGGGAGGGAAACCCCAGATCCTAGAAAATCAGCTAAAGAAATGCACCAGGCCAGTCAACCGGAAAACTGGCTCAATGAGACATGTTTCTGAGCCTAGAAGGATGGGTGTCTACTGTCCACCTGCTACTGCTGAATGATCAAGATCTTGAAAAGAAAGTTTCAATTCCATGAGATGTTTTCATTGCTCACCCTCTGGATTCCATCGGCAGAGTTTGCTTACTCTACCTTGGACCTAAAAGCTGGAGTGAGGGTTGTTACCTCTAGGTGAGGAAGAGTTATGGTTTTGCTTAAGGTTTCTAATGGAATTTCCTCTAAGTTCCTGTGTTTTTCCTCTCTTGATCTTCTGTTGAGGTTGCTATGAGGTGTGAGGCAGGGAATCTGAAGGCAAAGTCTCAGTTTCATCAGACAGATCCAGCAGAGGCTGGCATTGTCCGAGTGTCCTTTTGTAGCATCTGGAAGGAAGAACTTTCTAAGAAGGAATTTCTGGTTAATTCATTCTGTATTTTCTCTACTGAGACAATAACAGTGGGCACTGTTTCTCAATGGATCACAACATCCTTACATCCACCATTGGAATTACTACTAATGTATAGGAACTTAAAAGTTTGCTCTCCAAAAATTTTATTAAGAGAAAAAAAAAAAACCCAGAAGAATCTTAATTGACATAAATATGACACAATTAACAATTTATTCAGTTTCCCTTTCAACCTGAAAGTTGAGATATTAGTGTTTTCTATGTTTCAGATGAGCAAAACGAGACACTATATTTATACATTAATTCAGCACGTATTTTTGACGACCTCCCATATACTCGGTAGTGCATTGATCGGGAAGATAAATATGGTGGAATACGATATAAAAATTCAGACTTTTTACCCTTAAGAATTTCATAATTACTAGAGGAAGCAAACACAATAATACAGACTATGAAATGATTTGTTAAGTGTGGAAATAGAGGCATACAAAGGATATTATGAGAGCAGAGCAGATGAACCATTGGCCCAGCTGGATTAGGGAGGCAGAGAATTCCCGTGGGATGTAACGCCTGAGCAGAATACATAAAAGTAATCTTTTTTTGAAGGGTTACTATGGGTTGGACTGAGTACTAAGTGCTTTACAAACATTGTCACATTCGATTTAAGATGTCCTTAAAACACCCCAATGGATGTGTACTATTACCACCATTTCATAAACTTCGTAAGTTCAGAGCAGGTTTGAACCCATATTCTATAGCTTTAGAGTTCAGCTCTTAACAAAGATACCACACTATTATCAACTGTGGTATGTCACCTAGGAACTTCACCAAACCAAGGTACTCTGTTCTTCTTGGACCCATTAATCCGTCTTGCTCTTGGGCAATGAGCTTCGGTCTAGCTTTTGATGAATTTCCTTTCTGAAACTGGAAGTTAATGGGTAGAAGGTAAACCTGAGGATATTGGCTTTGATATTGGCAGGACGGGATCAAAATCTAGGTATTTGGGTTCCTTTAAGAGTATCCGTGTAGTATTCCATATTATTCACTGCACACTTCAACATGGCACTGTGTTGTGCAGATAACACGTGACCACAGCCCAGTCGCTCTGTGTTCTGGCATCTCAGATGGGCCCAGCAGCAAGCACTTTGCCTGCCAATTTGGTGCTTTTCTGAAGACAAGCCTTTTCTTTTATTCTGGAGACAAAAAAAAAAAAACAAAAAAAAAAAAACCCACAACATTTTCTCTCATTAACCTGCCAGAGCCTTATGGAAATTCTGAGAAGTCAGGTTCAGTCTCATAATGCATAAATGTTATTTATTTCAAATGGTACAAATTTGGCACATTGGGAGGGGGGTGACAAGGTTAGGTAGATTTATTAGCATCCTGTCATGAAATTTCCCATGAGCAGTAGAGTTTGTCAGAAAATTCAGTGTAATTGATGGGAGCAAGTTGGACTAATTCTTAGCAGATCTGCACTGGCTCTGTTCACACCTTTCCTTTACAGACAACAAAATGTACTGAGCAGAGAGCTCATTAAGAAGACCTTCTTGCAAACACACTCTACACCAGGTTTCCTTCTTTTTTCTTTTTTTCACATAATTATTTCAGTTGCTTGAGAAGATACACACACATATTGGAAGCACTGCAGAATAGGTAATGATTTTTACTCATTTGTATGTATCTTTTAACTCTCCAAGGGAAAGCTTATACTTCAGGGAATAAGGATTAATGAGAAGCTAGTATCTGTTCTGTCTTCACTCTGCTTTTATTAAAGAATTAGGAGTTTCAACCATTGGGTCTAGAAGCTATCTGGGCAGAGATGTAATAGTGGCAAGAGGTTATCCTTTCAATTAGGACACTTGGGTCTCACGCTCAAGCCTTCAGCTTGCCAGCTCTTTGGCCCTGGGCCAGTTATTAAACTTTCTGAGCTTCGGGTTCCTTGTTACAAAGGTGAGGTTAATGATACCCATCTCACGGGGTTTCCAATAAATATTAAATTAAATGAAAAATGTCACACAATTACTTGACCTGAGCATCATTCAGTTTTTATTTTAAGTACCATCTTCCCTGAAAAGCCTTCCCCGATGTGCCCAAGAAGTAACAGCTACTATTTACTGAGAAGTTATGATGTTGCTACGCATGGTGCAACATGCTTTGTATGTTTTGTCACTGAATCCTCAGAATCCAGACATAGGGAGCAAGACAGTGGAAAAGAGAGAGATGGGAAAGAGGGAGTTAGAAATAGATATTAAGACAGTGGGGAGGGGAAGGAAAGAGAGGAGGAGGAGAGGGAGAGAATGAATGAGTTCCCATGTTAGGATATCCATCCTTTCTAAACTTCAGTTTCCTTATGAGTATAACAGTAACTACTAAAACCTGCATCTTTACTCTGTTTTGCTGACGAAACGGGATGATTTGTATTACATGCTTCCCACGGTGCCTGGCACATAACAAACTCTTAATAAATGGAATCTAACATGATCGTTTCTGATGATGTTTTATTTTTGTTACCAGTGTTTCTAACACATGACGTGTTCTAGATTCCATTCTTTGATTTCTCATTGGTCATTTACATTTCTCCCTCCTCTGCTAGTCTATGAGGAAGCTGGAGTCTATGGTTTTTCTTCTCTGGAGAGCATGTATCACACAGAAAAGTTCATAAATTGTTCTTAAAGAAGAAAAAGGAGTGACGGAGAGGAGGAGGGAGGAATACAGCAAAGCGCTTGGTAAAGTGTCAGGAGTGGCGCAACGTGGTGAACTAGCCCAGGCAACACTGCAGGGAGAGCAGGGCAGCTCGTGCCCTAATTAGAGTTCTTTATAATATGGACATTCCTCTTGGAAAGTGATAGATTTGCCTCTGGAAGCCTTTCATAAAAACCAGGAGGACAAAACAAACAACTATTTGCACATCATCATGTGAGAATTTTAATATGTATTTTTTTCTTCTTTTCTTCCTTTCTTCCTATAGGAGGAATTGCTATGCTAAGGGAGACTTTTCACAAAGTGGCATATTCCCATGGCTGAATCGAATAGCCAACATTACAGAGAGAGTTGAATGATTTGCATTCCTTGTTAGGCTGAAACAATTTGGCCTAGCCAAGGAAGCTTTAGGTCTAGGAAGCTCAGATTTCTA
>NW_011888813.1:2304730-2331445 GCF_000151845.1 Pteropus vampyrus
GAATAGGTAATGATTTTTACTCATTTGTATGTATCTTTTAACTCTCCAAGGGAAAGCTTATACTTCAGGGAATAAGGATTAATGAGAAGCTAGTATCTGTTCTGTCTTCACTCTGCTTTTATTAAAGAATTAGGAGTTTCAACCATTGGGTCTAGAAGCTATCTGGGCAGAGATGTAATAGTGGCAAGAGGTTATCCTTTCAATTAGGACACTTGGGTCTCACGCTCAAGCCTTCAGCTTGCCAGCTCTTTGGCCCTGGGCCAGTTATTAAACTTTCTGAGCTTCGGGTTCCTTGTTACAAAGGTGAGGTTAATGATACCCATCTCACGGGGTTTCCAATAAATATTAAATTAAATGAAAAATGTCACACAATTACTTGACCTGAGCATCATTCAGTTTTTATTTTAAGTACCATCTTCCCTGAAAAGCCTTCCCCGATGTGCCCAAGAAGTAACAGCTACTATTTACTGAGAAGTTATGATGTTGCTACGCATGGTGCAACATGCTTTGTATGTTTTGTCACTGAATCCTCAGAATCCAGACATAGGGAGCAAGACAGTGGAAAAGAGAGAGATGGGAAAGAGGGAGTTAGAAATAGATATTAAGACAGTGGGGAGGGGAAGGAAAGAGAGGAGGAGGAGAGGGAGAGAATGAATGAGTTCCCATGTTAGGATATCCATCCTTTCTAAACTTCAGTTTCCTTATGAGTATAACAGTAACTACTAAAACCTGCATCTTTACTCTGTTTTGCTGACGAAACGGGATGATTTGTATTACATGCTTCCCACGGTGCCTGGCACATAACAAACTCTTAATAAATGGAATCTAACATGATCGTTTCTGATGATGTTTTATTTTTGTTACCAGTGTTTCTAACACATGACGTGTTCTAGATTCCATTCTTTGATTTCTCATTGGTCATTTACATTTCTCCCTCCTCTGCTAGTCTATGAGGAAGCTGGAGTCTATGGTTTTTCTTCTCTGGAGAGCATGTATCACACAGAAAAGTTCATAAATTGTTCTTAAAGAAGAAAAAGGAGTGACGGAGAGGAGGAGGGAGGAATACAGCAAAGCGCTTGGTAAAGTGTCAGGAGTGGCGCAACGTGGTGAACTAGCCCAGGCAACACTGCAGGGAGAGCAGGGCAGCTCGTGCCCTAATTAGAGTTCTTTATAATATGGACATTCCTCTTGGAAAGTGATAGATTTGCCTCTGGAAGCCTTTCATAAAAACCAGGAGGACAAAACAAACAACTATTTGCACATCATCATGTGAGAATTTTAATATGTATTTTTTTCTTCTTTTCTTCCTTTCTTCCTATAGGAGGAATTGCTATGCTAAGGGAGACTTTTCACAAAGTGGCATATTCCCATGGCTGAATCGAATAGCCAACATTACAGAGAGAGTTGAATGATTTGCATTCCTTGTTAGGCTGAAACAATTTGGCCTAGCCAAGGAAGCTTTAGGTCTAGGAAGCTCAGATTTCTAATCCAGCTTGACTGACCTATTTCCAGTTTTAGAATTTTTCACATGGCTTCTCTTCTCATGAATAGAGTAGTTTCAAGGATTGAAATGAAACCCTTAGTGAGAGCGTTTGGTGCAAATGGTGGCAGCACCAAGTCTATCTGAGGCACTCACACACTCTGTGTGTGGGACGCCCCCTCTCCTCGCCACCTAGTCAGACGCAGTGCACATCTCACTCTTGCTTGGTGGTCCTCGAACATATGAACAGTCTTTCGTGGCATGCATTTCTGTCTCTTCTCACATCCTGGCCTTTTTGAAAGGTCAGGGATTTTGAAGGGGAAAAGAGGTCTCAAAAAGTGAACGATACAGGTTAACCGTTCCAAAGTTTAGTGACAGTAATTAGTATGAAGCAGAGCTCGATGGGGCTTTCACATTCATTTTTTTTTTTTTTCTGCACCAAGTTGAAAAATAATTTTGAGATATTTAAAAAATGGGATATTTTACATAAGTATGAAAATCGTTAGCTACTCTTGGCAAATCAGAAGACATTGCAATATCGGGCCTGCATTCGCATGTGGCAGAAATTTGCCAGAGATGAGTACGGGTTGTTTTAAACTTTCTTTGGATGACTGCAGTCTCTACCATTTCCTATCAGTCTAGCAACACCAAGGCCAATAGCCAGTTCTAATTACAACAACTAAATGTGAAAATACTTGAACTCTGGCATTCTTAAATCCCAGCTGCGTCACGAATCTGCATTACCTGCTTGAACTCTGGCGGTATTTGAATGTGCAAGCCATCCATGTTACATAATATTATTTCATTATATCTCTTTTTCTTCCCTTTCACACTTTCCACTTACACCCTTCGCCCTCCACTACCTCATATCATTACTCCCGACGGAAGATGAATTATCAAAGCCTTATAGCGTATGGGCCAGATGAAGAATTTTGCTTGTAAGTCTTGCAGTCTTATTTTTCATTTCTGGCTTTAAATGTCACTAAATCAAGAAGCGATTAAGAAAAATTAGTGAAATATCTATCACCATACTAACAGGCAGTAATGGAACAATCTGTTCATGTCCCCACTTCACAAGTCCACTTTCTCGAAACTAATCAAACCCTTCCATCTGCGAAACCTTCGCCAGCAGGTCTTTTCCGTAAAGAAAGACCAACGGGGTTCTCCACACATATTCTCCCTGGCAGAAAATTCTCGCCTTATTTTTTTCCATTTTAATCATAAATATTATTTTCCTTCTAACTTTCCAAGTCTCATTTTAAAATGGAAATAGCCTAAATCTAGGCAATTGGCCTTACCGTTTTTCATTTTTATCAGATCCATTGTTCACTTCTTTTCATGTTATGTATGTTTTTCTCCAAAGTTTTGGTTACTTAAACAAGCATCTTTTATATTTTAACTTACATTTATATAGCTCTTCAGGCTTATGTCCTTAACACTTGAAAAACTTGGGAATTTTTTTATTATTATTCTGCATTACAAAGAGGTGTGGCACTCACGTGCATGTGTTTTTATTGGTTTTTATTTTTTTTAAAAAACCTCTCAGTTCACATTTTACCACCTATCATCCACCCCACTCTCTCCCAGACTGTGATATTTTTAAATGCTTATGAAATAGACTAGCCCCAGAGCAAACTTTCTAACGGTCCACACGAGATCAATTTCTGGCCCCACTTTAAACCCTCCAGATGACTCTTCAGAGACTTCCGTGTGAAATACAAAGGCTTCATCACTCACAAGGCTCATCACGGTCTGTTGTCTCTCTCCCTTTCCAGCAGTACCTGTTCTATTTCCATCCGAGTTCCAGCCGTACCGTATAACCTAGGGAGTTTTGAATACCGTAATGCGGAGCTGGAACTTTTTGTATGTATGCAATGCGCGGCCACTGAAAGATTTTATGCAAAGAAGTTAAATTATGCGAGCCATGCATTAGGAAGATTCTCTGGGGAAACATGCAGCAGGCTCTGTTAAAAAAAAAAAATAGGTGGCAGCTAAGAACTGCTATTGAGGAACTGAACAGGTCTCTGGGAATGGGAAGGAGGGACCAGAGATGAATGATACTGTTGAGAAAGACAGTTCTGCAATTTAGATAAGAAGAAGGAAGGGAGCCTACCAAGGAATGACTTTAAAGTTTGGGCCTGAGTAAATGAAAAAAAAAATTGTGATGTCATTAACTAAGGTATGGAATACACAATACATTTGGTGTAAGTTAGGGGTATGGAAAGTAGTAATGAACATGGTGAGTGGTTCATCTATAGAAAGATCTTGCAGGTGGTTATAGTTCTGATTAGTGAGTAATACTAGAGACATAGATCTGAGATCCTCTACTTAGAGGCAGTGGCTGAATCTATAGGATGATTCATATGAGGTTATTAAGGGAGACAATATAGAATAATATCATTAAGGATAGAGTCTTGACTGAGGGGAATACATTTTTAAGTGATAGATGATGTAAAACTAAATTTTGAGAATGAGAAATTATCATATTCATTGCACTATAACCCCCATTTTTTTTCTACCTGAAACACCCTTATCTAGAATTTATAAGACTGGCTAACTAATCTCTTCCGCCAAAATAAGAACTATTTCTTTAGTCCACAGTTATGTGTACTATTGTATTAATCAAAAGTCATGCTCATTAGAGCAGGTAAATCAAATGCCTCCAACTCCATGTCTTCAAATGAGGTGCATCCAGATGTCAAGGTGATTGGCATGACACTAATGCATAATAACCAGATATTTAGTTTATCTTCCAAAATCTTAATAAAGGACCTTCCTCAGGGGGAAAAATTTCTGACTTATCAGGCTTAGAAATGTAATCTGTTTAAATTTTTTTTCACCCTACCTATTTCTGTCATTTTCCTTTTTAATTACCAATGATATTTATATAAAAAAATCCCCACAGGGCTCCCTCTTTTTATTTTTGTGAGATCTTGTGGTTGATATCCTCTTTCCTCCCATCATGCCAGTTAGTTAAACTGCAATAGAATCTCCTTTCAGCCTGTATGATTTCCCTAAAGATTAGTTCGAAGAAGATTAGATGTTAAGAGAGGGGTAGGTAAATAGAAACAGGATGGAACTGTCTCATATTTAAGAGAGTTGATAGGATTTCAGAGGGAATTAGAAAAGTAAGATAATACAAGAATTACACTGAAAGAAGTGAATGAGACCTCTGTACCAATGACACACATAATAGAGAAGTAGAGGGTAGGGGAGTCAGAAGCGAGACTGTTCTACCAGCTCATGGAGCTAGAACACACTTTCCCTCTGTGCTTTGAAAAGATGAGCCTCTTTGTCACACAGCATTTGGAGAACTTCCTAACTATCGTGAAAACGATCAGAATGCACTGCAAGGGTTGCCCAGCCATATTGATTTCCATGGAGCCTGCGAGGGTCAGTCACATAGAGATTCGTGTGAAGACCCAAAGGCCCCTAAGGATCTCAGACCAAAAGTAGAGAAAATTAGGTCCCTAACAGAGACTTGCCACAAAGATACAACCTGACCCATGGGCTAGGCCAAGTAGTATGACTTGGATGTTGAAGAAAAGAGTTGGTTCCAGGTCAAGTTTAAAGCTGGTTCCAAACATCCTGATATCTTCTTTCCCTGCATTGTCTGTGAGTTTTGGAAAGGAGATTATTTGCAAAGGAAACTTCTGTGTCTCTTGGGGCCTTCCTGTTTTTCTGTGAGAGAGGCTTCTGAAAGTACTGCATTGTAACAAGAGGAAGATATTTTACTGCTGGCTACAGAGGAACAAGGACCCCAGGGGGTGGTAGTGTAGATGTGTTTGCCAGCCTCACAGGGGTCACGATAAAAACTTTCAAAGACACACGTGGTCTCTAGAGCATGGGGCTAGAAATCCGAGAGATGTAAGAAGCTTTTCACCCACTCAGGAACCTCTGTGGAAAATAATTGGGGAGGGAATCTAGCCTTGGGCAAGGCTAGACATCTTGCTAATCAAGCAGCTGGGTACTCGAAGCACTGAGGCATGTAGCAAAGTTCCAATAAGCAGGGCACATTGGTAACTTAATAGTTTCAGCTCATGAGCTTACTCGTATTTGGTCAGTGTAAGAGCATTTAAAAAATATTAAAGGTTATAACCCAAATGGATCCATTTCTCAGTATTTCTATTCCATGGTTTAAATTCTTTTCTCTTGGCCACCCCTCTTTCCGTAGGTGAAAATGGGAAGGGAAGAAGGTCCAAGAGCCATATATGTCCCCCATAACACCCTGGGTACAACCTGAAGACCCTCTTCCAAAAGAGCCCTTGGCCCTTCCCAGAATTGAGATCATCAGAATGGCTCAGGCTGCTATATCAGCAGCAAGAACGCGTGACGTGTAGTGATGCCCCCAGACTATTTTGTTAATCCGAGTTGGTTCTAAAGACTGTAGCAGAAACTCACTTTCAGCAATCTGTTGTCTGTTAAAAAGGAGGAAAAAAAAAGAGCAATTGGTCTTGAGGAATGAGGAAAATCAGCTCATTTGCAAAGACTGGTACTTAATGAGGCTCCTTGGTGACTCTTTAGGGACAACTTTAGACTTTTAAAAGGGATATTTTACCTCCTGACTCTGCTTTGGGAGCTCAAGAAGAAGAAAGGGGAGACATTAAGTGTGTTTCTTTGTTTCATTCATAGGAGGCTTTGATCACTTATGTTGAAATGGTGCTAAACAGGTGATGAGCACACAGGCAGGTTGTGGAGGAAGCTGACTTACCATTGGATCCAGGACTCCTGTCACCGAGGGAGAGTTCATTATCATGCTCTCCTCTGACCACTGTACGTGGTCAGTAGAAAGGACAAGAAGGAACTATGTGAAGAAAAAATGACCTTGCATTACAGGCTTCAGAGTAGAAACCCCAGTGAGGGGTGGGGGAAATGCTAGTACTTTTGGAGACATATTTCTTGGTTTATTGTTTGTTTAATCAATGTCTCTTTGGTTCTCTTCTTTTAGTTTATTCACCTGCTTTCCCTTGGCAGTTTTGCCTCCACTTCCATAGCCTTCCCATCCCGAAGGATGGACAGTGTTCAGGCCTGTCTCATTGAGTTCCTCTTTCATGACAAACTATTGACAGATGCAACTCAGCGATTTCTTCTTTCTGGAAGTTTTCCTGGATTCTCTGGCTGTTTTGAAATGGAACTCTTCTTCAGTCCTTCTAAATTCATTGCACAAAAATGACCACAGAGTTACACCATCAGGAGGTGGCCCAGATCATTTGTTTCAACTATGTTTCCTGCCTTTAGAATGCTGGAAAAGAATTTTTCTCAGCATTCTAGAAGTACTCTGGACCTTCTCGATAAGCCAGATCATCCCAGCACTAGAAAGAATACTAGCTAATGGTAGCTAATATGACCAGATTGCTTACCTCACCAGGATTGAGCAGGTTGCTATTACATGGTAGGACAGGGTACAGATGAAGAGCGTGACTTCCAGAGCCATAGGCATTGGGTTCAAAAATCCTGCCATTTAATCCTGTGTTACCTTAGCCATGCTACTTAATCTAATTCACAGTTTTCTCCTTTATAAAATAAGGTTAATTGTAGCTATTATGAGCTGTCGACAGGGTTAAATGAGATAATCTAAGGTAGAGTACTTATCATGATGCCTGCCATACAGTAAAAAAAAAAAAAAAGTTAATTAATATTCTTATTTTCATTTCTTATCTCCAAATGCTTAAGTATACTTTCCTGTTATATGGCAAGAATTATAGCCTTTGAAATTGGGACACTGCCTGAAGACCAGTGAGGTGACTACGATAATAACCCGGCAGATTCTTCTCCAGAAAGTGGGTGTTATAAGTCTCCGCTCAAGAAGCTGATTGGCGATGCTGCCTTAGATGGATGATTTTATCAGATTTCCCCAATTTTGAGCTTTGGAATATATGAAAAGAGAAAGACAAAACTTTACTCAGGATCACTAAGTACCCATATTAAATGTACTTCTTTTTTTGTCTGTCTGCCCCATCTATCCCTCTCTCTTTTTCTCTCTCTCCCCTCCCTTCTTCCTTCTTCCTCTTTTTCTCTCTCTCTCTCTTACACACACACACACACCCTCTCCCAGAATAGTTCAGCTACCTAAAGACAGGTTATGAGGAATTACAGAATTTGATTGCATTAATTACTGTGAGCTGTTCCAAGGGAAGGTAAAATTCTCAAACTCTTGGAGTTGTTTTTATTAGCACTATTCCTAATAATAATTACTGTTGTCATTTGTCAACTTTGGGTATCACCACTTGCTGTGATAACACTTATCGAACTGTTAGCAATTACACAGAACTCCCCAATTCTGCCGGCTCTGTGCTAAATCACCAACGCCATTTCCTATAGCAGAGCGCCCCCTAGCACCTCCGCACACCTCTCAGTTTAAGTTGCTGTTTCGAGACCCCAAAGAACAGCTAACTATCAGTGGCAGCTTTCACCATTTAGGGATCCAGGTTCTCCAAGAACTTAAGTGCCCCACAGTAACCTCCTGATATTTGTTCATTTGACGTCGCAGCGGCTGGAATAAGGAAGGAGAGTGTTTGGACAGCCTAATCTGCTGGAGGCAGAGCAGGTGGCGTTCTCTCTACTCACAATGGAATGAAAAAGCCCCTTTAATTTTGTCAAGTCAACTTAATTTTCTTAACCTGCTAATGATTTTCCTTTGGAAAAATTGTAAAGGAGTGGACAGACTTTTAAAGATGGTGTGTGTGTGTGAGAGAGAGAGAGCTGGAGGGAGAGAGAGAGAAGAAGGGAAGGAGAGTTGCAGTCGAGGAGGTCTGACTGACTTTTAGTTTATGAAGTTCACTTCTTAGTTTATCTATGAAATGAAGAGATTTTGGCTGCTGTCTTATTTGTATTTAACTTGGGTAGCCCACCTTGGCATTAGATCAAAGATTTGGGTCCTCTGTTTAAAGCTTTGCATGTCTGGGAAGAATGTTGTAGGCTTATGCAGCAGAACATGAAAGTGTATTGCTTAAACCTCTCTCCGAAGGCAAAGAGGGCGAGGAGGAGGTGTGATATATTTTAAAAATAAGACATGCTGCTAAATTCCCTGCCAACCTCCGTTCATGCTGAGTGGAGTTTAAGTAACAAGTATCAGATAGTTCCTCCAGATGTCAGCTATTTAAAGAGGCACGTGCTAGAAGTTCTGTGGACAGCAACTGTCTTATCCCAGGTAATGGTAATGGTACTGATGGGGTAGTGATTCATGGTTTTGATGGTGGTGGTGGCGGCGGTGCCATGCTATTGAAGGTTGATGTCTGCCTCGAAGAAACTTTTATGAACATCAAATGCATGTTTGTGCATTTGGGAAGTAAGAAAAATTAGACAGGAGATGAATGACTTAATAAATCAAGAAGGCCATTATATCAAACTTATTGCAAGTCACACCTGAATTTTAAATGTATGAAGCAAAAGGAACATCAAGAGCCCTTATCCCCTATAAAATTATCATATTATCCTTGAGAAATTGGCTTATAGACCAAGAAATTGTACAATGAGATAAATGACTCTTCAAATTTAATTTTAAACTTTTGTCTGTTGTTTTATCTGGAACAATAGACTGAAACAAAATAAGTTATGACTAGTCTCTTTTATAATGTTTTGAATCATAGTGGTTAAGACATTCTTATAGGAGAAAGTAATTGACCTGTTTAAGACAGTAATGACTGGAATAAAAAGATATGGTCGGTTTCGCTGCTAGTTTTCAGAATTTGTAGCATTGGTGTCTTAAACTTTATTGTAGCGAATGCCCTGCCCCCATCCCCCTTACCAGCTCATTTGGTGTTTTCTTTTCACATCATGCTTAAACCTCTCCAGAAGGCCATGAAAATTTTAAAACAATCTGTTCTCCTTCATTTTTTAATAAATTCAGACTTGATTCCTCTCCTTAATTCAAATCTCAGCTCTGTTGCTACTTAATAACTAGAAGAGCTCGAAAAGATGCCATTTTATAATGTCCCTGAGGGTTTTGTGTGGAAATGAAACAAAGTAGCTTTCAGCTCTTGGCTCATTGTTGATAACACTAGTTGGAGATGACACTGGGCTCAGATCATCCTACTGTGTCATGTGAACTGGACACCCAAAGAAAAACACTCACCTGAGGAAGAAAGCAGGTAGACTGAGAAAAGAGGGATGATTAAGTGAAGGGTAGCATTTCTAGAAAAGAAAATTGTTTTTTTCTACAATCCCCTGTCTCTCTTCTTTGAGGAATAGAGAAAAATGGAAGATGTCTTTTGGTTATGTCAAACACAGTGGAATCAGATGTCCTTCAAACAGACTTACTTTGAGAGACACTGTGGTCAATTTTTTTTTTTTAAACTTGCTTTTTATTTTCTGGATTCTTCAGCAGGCATCCCAAGTTGACACATTTGCAGAAAGAGATAAGAGGCAACCAAACAGAGAAAAATCACAACCTGTGTTGTCACTGTGTGCCTACTTGTAAAATGATCCCCGTATCCTATCTTTAGTGAGTCCCTTGGTGAGGAAGGAGAAACTGTGAGCTTTTGTTTATGATGTTAAATAAGGAACACTGTGTGTCAAAATGAGTGGACTTCCTTATCTGCTGTTTACAGCTATAGGATAGGAGGTGCTGGTTGCAGCCAACCTTTTTTCCTATTATCTGATTCCCATTGTCTCATACAAAAAATGTCTGTCTTTCAAATGAAGAACTAGGTCTGTTGTCAGAAACTTCCCCTGTTAACAACCCTTCTTTTCAGGGACCATCACTGTGGTTCTAGCAACAACAGAGTAACACTTCAGTGTTCTCCCATATGTATTTATACCCAGTTTATCTTCTTCAACTTGGAATCATAATATTGAATGAAAACTGAGTCCAGGGTTGATATTCTGGGGTCTTGGGAATAGAGGGCTGAGACATCTCTAATATATTACATGGAGAAGGTTAGAACTTGGTAAGAAAGTTCATTTTACTTCTATTCCTTTTCCCCGTCATTCTCTTTACTTGCCATGGTGTGCTGAATGCCATTTACTCAGCCGTAGCAGAGGGCAGTTGCAGATGAATTTGAACTATGGAATGACACAGGTTGTGGGTTGCCCTGAGATTTCCTCAAGCCTTGCAAATGTATTTTCTATTTCAAGCTTTTCTAATATTTGCGATATATAAAAATATGTATCTACCCTATTACTTTAAAGAGATGCCGGTCATGTTTCTCATAAACAAATATGTAAACACTATGTATTTAAAGATGATTCACATCTCTGTACATTCTATTTTATAAGGATCTAGCCAAAATTGAGTAACATTGTAAGAATAATAAATACAAGACAGATAAGTCTTAGGGCTCCAACAGGTAGGAAGGGTGACACGTCTTAATAGAGTAGTAAAAATAAAGTATTTAATACAAAAATTAAAGTGGAAAAGAAAACTCTTCTTCACTTAAGGCCCACAGAACTAGGCTAAGACAGACGACAGAGAGCCCCGTGTTGGGGAGAACTTTTGACAAGTCCCTCGCCTCCACCCCCACAGCCACCCACAAAATAGGTGTATATTGCCTCTGCATGATTTAGTATCTGTTCCTATTCTGCATTTCTCAGTTTGGGGGCTGGATTCCTCAGCATCCTTGCCACATAACAAAAATAGAAAGCCAGATATCATAGTCATACCACCACCCCACTTGCCGCCTACAGCCTCACAGAAGAACGGGAAGGCCTCAGTTTTCGAAAGGGTTGTAATCCAAAAGTTACTTGATGAATTCTCAGAGCTCAGTTTATGTTTGCCCAGAGACAGAATGGATTCTATTTCCAGAACTCAAATACCTACTAACCCAGAACGTTCCCAGTAACCTAGTCTAGAGTTACTATAGTCAAATATCTGGCCACACAAGAAATGTTTTCTAAAGGGATATGATTTGGAGTCCTAGTTTAGGATGCCACCAACATATTTCTTGCCAGCACAGATTTTGTAACAAGATCTGGGTTACCCAACCACGCACTTTCTGTCTCCGGCAGTTCCAGTCAGAGTAGTTCTTGTATCTGGGTCATGGTGGGGGTTAAGAGGGGATTCGAAGGCAAGAAAGGGGTTCCAGCCGGAAAAGGTATGGTGAGGTGCTGGGCTGGATGTTCTGGGTGGAGTGAGGAGGAGAGCGAGATATATTTGAGAGGAATAATAGAAGCAGTGGGTATGAGGAGATGAGTGGGGAAGGGATACAAGTTGAAAGAGTGAGGCTTTGGTGGTTAATGAAGAGGAGAGGCAGAACGTAATTCAATTCAGTTCAACACTCTTTGTTGAGCACCTAACCTTGTATGTGCCAGAAAAGTGAGCAAAGGTGAGTGAGATGCAATCTCCACAGTCAGAGCCTTCTGTAAAAAGAGGAGACAGGAGTATATGCAGATTAGCATTCCTGGAGAGGATCTGTTCAGTCCCGGACTAGAAATTCAGGAAGAGTGCAAGAAGGACAGATTTATTCTGTCTCAAGGATTAGGAAACATTTCATGGAAGAGGGAGCATTTGGGGTAGGCTTGAGGATTTTCATGGCCGAAGATAGGCAAGAAATAGAAGGATAAACACAGTCCAAGACGAGGGCGGGTGAGACCAAATTCCAGAGGCGGGGAAATGCATGGGGAGGTGGCAGAGAATGAAGACATGCCTACAGGGTAGAGGATTAGAAGGACGAGAAGTCATGATTTCATCTTCTGGAATGGATTTTCTTCTTGGCCTCCAAAGACACCCCAGCCTCAAAGGGCAGTAGTGGCTGTAATGGGGTAGAAAGAGTGGGGATGGGAGAGGTTACTGAGGAGAGGGTCTAGGTCTTTGAGAATCTGGCAGGTGGGGGCTAGCGGTCAAGAAGTTTTTTTCTACTTCTTGCCTCTTCTCTTGCCCAGATGCCACCCAGCCCATAGTGTGACTTTCATATGCTGACCAGATGGAAGTAAGAAGAGAAGCATGGTTTTGGAGCCCAGATTATGTCTTAGGCTATCCCAAACAGCAGCACGGAAACGGAGAAGGGAATTTTAGAAGAAATGAGGACAGTCTGGAATGCCGGTTCACACACCGTATGAAATTGATTATGAGAGAATGGGTCTGCATTTCATGAAATAAACTCCTGTTCTCTCGGGTCCCTCCTGCCCAAGGTGTCTTCTAAAAGGGCAAATAAAGTGCTCAATTCTCACATTTCTCCCTATGCAACATAAACCCTTGCAGTATAGATGCCAAGGTTAGGGATGCTCTCTGATCACTGAATTCTGAGACATGGGGAAAAAAGGAGGAAAAGACAAAGAAGAATCTTGGGGGAACAAGTGAATGCAGACAGAGGCAGTCATACTCACTGCAAGTGTGGCACACATGAGAGGACCTTCAAGGCAGAGAACTCCACATTTCATAGACGGCAATTGGCTACTGACACTCATAGAGGCCTGGAGAAAGTGAATGGTTCCTGGGTCAGTATCTGTACAGATAGATAAAGTGTGGGAGGGGAGCTCAGCCCCAACATCCTCTGTTGGCTTTTAGACTCTGCCTGTATGACTGCTTCTGAGATTCCATCTGCGAGATCTCTGCAGCTGGATGTTAGGAGATTTGCACACTTTTAATGCGTGTGTGTGTGCGTGAGTGTGTGCACATGCACTCTCTCTTTTGTATGCTTGACCCCAGTCTTAATGATGAACTATTAGGGAACTGGAATTCCATTCACTTAATGTCTCCTGACCATTCACGAGCGGAAGGGCACAAAGACTTTATGTTAAGATTCCTAGCAACTTGGAAGGGATAATGTTGAACCTGAAACAGTATTCTTTAATGGAATTCTCTTATTAGCCATATGCATAGAGACCTATGTTGTCAGTCATAGAATATCACATCTGTATAACATATTAAATGAATATAAGCATAAGTCAAAAATAATTACCAACCCTATCATCTAAATAAGCATGCTAAAATTGGAGTGTTTTCTATGCATTGATGTACTTTGGAAGATTGAAAGATATCTCTTTGTCCTAGCTGTGTTCAGGTGAAATGCTCAACTCCTATGAAAGCATGTTTTAGTATCTTTGGAGAGAGAGAGAGAGGGATGGAGGGAGGGAGGAAAGGAGGAACATATTAACAATCAAATTAGGAGGCAGGAAGTTTGGATCTTATTTTTATTAGAGTTTTTATGCATCTCTGAGTGTTCTATCCTTCTAAGATTCAGCTTCTTTATCTGTGAAATGAGGGGTTTGAAGTAATCAGTGGTTCTTCAACATTTGGGGTTTGAGAAATTCCTTAAAAATCTAAAGAAATAGTTTTATACCATCTTTCCAGGAAACACACGCGCGCGCGCGCGCGCACACACACACACACACACACACACACACACACAGACTAAATTAAATGTGGTTTTTGGAAGGAGTTTTACAGACCATTTTCAGGGCTATCATAAGGAGCCATAGAAATTGTACACTACATAATTGTATAGTGTAGATTTATACAATTCCAAGCGAGTATAATTCACATAGACTCTGACATAAAAGACACCTCTTCGGAGGTCTGCAAAGAGGCGGCTACTCTTCGTAGCAGTTCCTTAAACTCCAGACTAAGAACTCTTTGGCCAAATGAGCTCTAAGGTTTTATATGGGTCTGAATGTCTCTGATTCCACAAATGCTATTATTATTATCAACAACTCTACATTAGTCAGTTCATCTGCATAACAAAATATAGCAGACTGTGTGGCTTACACAAGAAAAATTGATTTTTCTCACAGTTTTGGAGGTGGAAGGACCTATAGGTTAGGTTTCTCCTAAGGCCTCCTGACTCCTTGTTTTGCAGATAGTTGCCTTCTCTCTGTGGTGGCGTCTTCCTCTGTGCCCACATATTCTTACTGTTTCTTCCTCTTCTTACAAGGACATCAATTCTGTTGGATTAGGGGCCCACTTATATGACCTGATTTAATGGTAACTATCCCTTTAAGGGCTCTTTCTTCAAACAGCCACTTCAACATATACATTTTGGGAGAATACAATTCAGCCCATAATGAATCTAAACTGATAAACTGTTGCAAAGAGTAATAGTTAACTAGATGAATCAAAACATCTTTCAAATCTCCTCTACATAAACACACACACACACACACACACACACACACACACACACACACAAGCCTATCAAAAATCAGAATATCAAAAATATGCTGTTATTAAAAATGGAGATTAATAATCGATAACCAAAATCTATCTGCTGCTGTTCTTATTAAAGGGAATACTTTCACAGAGGTGTATTTAATAGTAAAAGAAAAAAAATGCTTAAATTATGATATAAAAAATAAATTAACTTTGTTTGGAATTGGTTATCAAGAGCCTTGGTCAAGTGTACGTACTAGGGGAGAGAATGAATTAGGAGAGAAGAAATTATAACAATCTATAAATATTTTTAGTTTTTGTTTTCCTTGGGGCCATGCATGTAATCATCTTCCTATGACGTAAGTCAAGCTACCAAAAGTCTCTTCCTGCATCTGGTAGGTGGGGGTGGGGGCAGCTGGGGGTTGTTGCTATTTCTGCTATTACCAATTTTCCTTTAACTGTAGTGGGAGAGTGGGGGCCGGAGAGAAAAGGCCAAGAGCTTCTCGTAGTTGTTTAAATTTATTATTGCTCCCCCGGTGCCGCATTTAGTAACCACCATTTGCTGAGTAACTCCCAAAGCAACCACCATCCTACACCCACCCCTAAGTCCCCTAGTCCCAGCAGGAGCTAAATAAGAGAGACGGTCAAGGGGAAAAGGATTCTGACATTTGCTGGATGTTGTTCTTCCCAAAGCTTCACCGTGCCTATATGACTGTTTCATTTACTAGTAACGAGTCAAGACTCTTCGTTAGTGGTATTACAGACACTCCAAGAATATGTAGCACCACCCAATAGCACACTGCCCTTTTGTCCTCCCTTTCGATGCACAGACCTTTCTCTGTTCTTCTGAACACCAACAAGGTATACATTTTAGGAAATTACATCAAGCACGATGACTCCCTCTGTGATGCTTTACTCCCACACAGACACACTCCCTTGGATGGAATGGCTCACTCTCTGCCTGAATTGGGCTAAGATATATGTGGCTGGAGACTTCTGCCTCCCCTCCCTCTTCTGCCACCCCTCCTGTGAATTCTCTTCCTGATTCCTAGGGGATCCACAGTAAATACCTTGTCCTCTACATTCATTTGCTTGAAATTAACAGGTGGGTGGTTGGCCAAGCCAGGCAGGAAAGAGGTACAGCAGGGGAAATAAATAATGGGTACAGCATGCCAGTATGTATTATTATTCCCGAGTTGTGCAGCTTGTTAGCCTCAGTTTCTATTATAAAAATTTAAATTAAAAAACAAATTGAGAATCCATATGAGCTATGTCTGTGGTTAAGTGAGTTGCCTAATGTCTGGCAATTAATGTTAGAGCCAAGAATTAAAGTCCAGATATTTTCATTTCTAATACAGGATGGCAATGCATTTATCAACCCACACCATATTAAATCATTGGAAATCACATATAATAGATTTCCTTCTCCATTAGCTTAAAAGTTGGTTTAAAGAAACAAAAATATGGTCTTTCTTCTGGTATAACTTTTCAAAAGCCTGATTTTCTTTGGCTCCAAGTTTTATATATATATATATATAATGTGTAAATATATATAAAATACTTATGTTTTATATATTTGTATATTATATGTATGAGCTTTTTGTCTTCTTTCTCTTTTTATGGCTTAAAAGTAAGCTCTGTGCTCATCGTTGTTACTGATGATATTGCTCATATGAAAGATCTCTTTTGGAATATTGTTCCCAGGATTTTCACCAAGAGGATCAGAAGTCAGATCCTCTAAATGCAATTTCCTGGCATTAGTTTCCAGATTGAGCAGTATTTTTAAAAATTATAATTGATCCTGGTTTTGGAATAAAGACTGGCACTCTCAGGAAATGAACATCTTCTACATTCAGAAAATAGTAACAAGAATGGTGTAAATGATCTGGGGACTCACCCTGACCTACAAAAGGAAGGGAGCAACTTTGGAGAAAAAAAAGAGAGACTGGCTGTCATTCGATACAGGAACGCAGGCAGTAAACCTCTATTTTTCACATTTCCTAAGACCATTAATTTTATGAACAGCCACAAGTTATCTGAATATGGAATGTGTTGTGGATTATCCACTAATTTAATGTAACCCTAGGTTGCCTTTCTCATTTTCAGACAGTGAACACAAACTATCTTAATCTCTAAAGAGTAAATTGCCCAAACACTATGTAATAAGTATCAATATCTAATGCAAATGCTTTGGACATCATTTAATTCTGTTTATAGTTGAAAGTAGTTTATATAGGGATATGTAGATTGTTATCTGGTAGCCCACACTCTGCGACAGTCATTTGTATGTCATTTGTTTTATTTTATTACAGAGCAAGCATGTTGACCTGTGTCTTGGGTAACTTGGGATAAACATTGTTATTAAAAAAAGAGAAGAGAATTAGAAGAATTTGATCATAGATTTCTTTTTGAAAGTAGCACATATAATATTCCACTATATAGAGAAAGTGATAAGTAAGGATAGAGAATTTTTTTCTAAGCACACATATGAATTTACATATGGGAGGAAAGAAGCATCTCATTTAATTGAGAAAATAAGAGATCACTTCATTTTTTTCGTTCACATATATAGTGGGGTTTTTTGGTAATTGATTTAAATTGTTATTACATTGTGGGCAGAAGATGTGGAAGGCAGTTATTGATTCTTCAGTATTTGTTTATGGTCCTAATACATGGCCACTTTTTACATTATGTTTCATATCATCTTAAGGATGGGGCTTGCTAATTGTTCTACTTAGGGTTGCAAATCTGTCCATTATTTCTGGTCTGCTAATTTTCCGTTTTAAACAAACAATAGCCTTGCTGTTTTTTTCCCAGTTTATCAGTTTTAACAAGAAGGATATAGTTATTTAACAAATAGTTAAGCTCTTGGCATATGCCAGGCATTGTTGTAAGTCCTAGAGAGTCAGCAGTGATCAAACAAACAAAAACACCTACTCCTATGGCACACACATTTTAGTGGGATTTCTGATCATGGATTTGTCATTTTTCAGTCTATCAATATTAGCTTTTTATATTCTGAGGCTGTTATTAGATGCATTCAGATTCAGTACTGCTATATTTCGTGGGCAAATTGTTTTTCTCAGCATATAATGATGTTTTGGTTGTAAAATTCTTTTGCCTGACGATACTATTTCCATATCTGTTTTCTCTTGGTTAACACTTTCCAATTATATTAGTTAGAATATTGATTTGAGGATCTAGCAGTTATGCTTCTCTAGGTCATCCACAGCCCCAGGTTGCTTTTTTCTTGTTGCCCAGCCATACTTTTTTGGGCCACCAACCAGTTCAGGCTTTTCCGTGTGAGAAAAAGGAAGCTTTTGTATTGTTTAAGCATAATTGTATGGTCTCAGTTAAAAACAGCCAAACAGTATTCTAGTTAATATCCCCAGCAAATATTAACCAACCCCCCCAAATAAACAAAAACAACAATCCAACAACACAGATACACCCGTGTCTTCATTCACATGGCTAGAGTTGGCTCATCTCTACATCCACGTTCTAGAAAAGGGAAAAAGATGAAGTAGAAAGCAAGCAGAAAACAAGCATCTTCCTCTTACAGTGTGACTTGGAAGTTACACACTTCACTTGTATAACAACAGAATAATAAAGTGATTTAGACCATGGATTCAGTAGATAGGTGTCTTGGGTTCAAATCCTGCCTCTATGCAAGTACGGGCAAGTCACACTTTGCACCTTCTTTTCCCCAGTTCAAAATAGAAGCAATAATAATACCTAGCTTTTAAGCATTAAGAAAATGTTGGTTATTATTCTTGTTTTAAAGCCACCACAAACAAATTGGTATTGGCGGCCGCAATTGTGGTAGTGACAATATGCTTATTTAGATTTACCCATGTGATGCCAGTTCCTTTCACTTACCAGTGCCTCTTGAACACCACTCCTTTTCTCTGGGATTATTTTCTTCATTTTGAAATACTTCCTCCAGTTTTATGCCAATGATAGTCTGTGAGTGGTAAGCCACCTCAGACTTTCTTTACCTGAAAATGTCTTAGGTTTGCCGCTCCTCTTAAATGATTTACCTAGATAAGTAAATTTAGACTGACAGATTTTTTTTTTTTTTAAACACAAAGCTGTTATGTTCATTGCTTTATGGGCCCTACCTAAAAGTAATTTGTTGATTTTAAGATTTTTATTTCAGTTTTGGTAAATTTTGGTTTCACTATGATGAACTAAGGTGTGACTATTTGTTTTTCTAAGGTGTGACTATTTGTTTTTCTTGCTTAGGATCCATTACTATGAAAATTCATATTACTTAAATCTGAAAAATTCCCAATCATTATCTCTTTGAATATTGCCCCCCCCATTTTCTCTGTTCTCTTTTTTAGAATTTCTAATAGTTGTATGTTAGATTTTTCATTTGATGCTTCATGATTTTTTATCTCTTTTATATTTTCTAAATCTCTTTTTCTCTGCTATATTTTAAGAACTTTCCTTAGTTCTGTCTTCCAGTTTATTAAGTCTTTCTTCAGCTACATCTACATAATCTAATCTATCTGCTGACTTTTAAAAAATATTTCGTTGACTGTGTCGCATTTCTAAGATTTTAGTTATTTCTTAAGTCTGCTCATTACAAAACCTTCCCTCCACTCTGTGATTTCTGTAATTTATTGATTTATTCATTTCAACCCTATTTATTTTGGCAGTTTCTTTCAGATGGTTCGATTATCTCACGTTCTTGGGTTCTTTATTCTCCCATTGAGTCTATTAATTGTTTCTCATGGGACATTATCTTCTTACTGGATTGTTATTTTTCTTATAATCTTATATTGCTGTTGCTCTAGGAAACATGCGTGCCTTATTCTAGAGTAGTGTTCTAGAGGAATAGTCCAGTTTATTCTGACATTGGAAATTCTATGTGATGTTAAACAAGTCATTCTCTGTCTCTGTATCTCAGTTTCCCTAACACTCTTAGGTGTCTTCTGAATACCTAACTCTTATTCTCTCATCCATAATTCTTGAGGAAGAATGACCTTGTTTTCATTAGAGAGAGTAGAGTAGTTTTGTTTTTTGTCCTAGAATTTTCAAGATGCATGTCTTTTTTTAAGGGGATTCAGGTTTATATTAGTCCATGAGGATTCACTACTGGGAGATAAAGGACAATAGGGCAAGCAAGTCAACATGTGCTTCTCATAGCAGTGAGCTCTTCACCAATGGAAATGCCCTCTTAGATTGCGAGAACAGTGGCTGTGTAGGCGTTGCTAAGGGGAAAAAACTTTGGTATTTAAAATAGAAACATAAAATTGTTAACGTGTCTAGAGACAACTTGTACTGCATGCGACAATAAAAAATGAAATTCTAGTACAATGCTGGATTTATTTTACAGAAATCTAACATTTCTCACCTCAGTGTATGAGGTTTTAATAAACAGGATTGTGCTATAATTTTTTACAGCATCCAGGAATTGAGTTTGAGCCTTAAGATGAGGCCAAGAAATCACATTTAACTAAATACAGATGTAAAAGATAAAGAAAAATTTAAAAAGAAAATTTAATCACTATCATATATAAATTTGAAAAAAGAACTTAAAGGTTTTATATTCCATATTCTCACTGCAAGGTAGCAGCTTCAGGGGGCTCTAAAAGTCATCTACTACTTGAACATTTCCTGTTATGGAAAACCTATTGCCTTCAAAGGCGTCTCTTCCAATTTTGTAGTGGTTCCAAATGTTTAAAAATTATTTCTTATAATGAGATTCTTGCATATTTTACAAGTTTTTGATATATATATTTCATTGACTGTGTTACATTTCCAAGACTTTAGTTCTTTCTTAAGTCTGCTCAGTTCAAACCTTTTTCCCCTCTCTCTGTGGTTTCTATAATTTATATGTATATCAAATGTTTCACTCTCACACACATACACACACACACACAACATTCTCTCCCACAGTAATAATTAAACGTATCCCAATACTGTCCCACAAACATCCATTAAATATCTCGTATTGTCCTGGTACTGCGCTAAGTTTGAAATAGTGAATATTGTGATCTCCATTTTACTGATGAGAAGTCATCAGTTTTCAGAGGCTAAGTAACTTACCCATGGTCTCACAGCTAATAAATATTGGAAGAGGGATTTGATTTTAAGCTGTGTGGCCCTAGGGCCAGGCCCTGTTTCCCTTACATGATTCCTTTATAAATCATGTAGGGGACCTAGCTATAAACCCAAATGATAATAACAGAATGTGACAAGAACAACTAATTCTGCCTGTCCAGATTGGAAATGGTTGATTTGGAAGACATAGATATCATCAATGCCAAAATATTGTTATTTTAATGTTGTTTCATCTATTTCAAGAATAACTCATTCCTCCTACTATGAATTAACTTATATTTTTGTTCCCCGCTGACCTCACCATCAGTTTCAGAAAGTGTTCAATCCCCAATACCACCGAGAAATACCCTCATGACCCATCTTGCAAACATTTTTAGATCTAGTTAGATAACACTTTGTACTTTCTGTTTGGGGAAAATTCATCTCATTTCCCGCCAAGATTTCTCTGCTGAGTGAATGTAAGACTCCATAACATTAAGGGGAAAGTGACCAGATATTTTAGATCTCTGTCCCTTTATCTTAAAAGATGTGCTCTTCATGGAATTGTGAGTGAGACAGACAGTTGAATGAGATGGATGCTTGAATGATGATGTTCCTAGATTTAAGTGATAGTCTTATTATTTGGATCCAATGGGGATTTTAGTATCTGAAAAGTAATTACATAGAAGAAATTAAACAAAGGAAAACTCCTAGAAATGCCATATTTAATTTTTTAAAATGTATATGATATTTATTTGATGTCTCCGAATATGCAATCCTGTCATTAGTGACAAAGAATGTTGCTTCCAATATGGGAGTTCCCTCTCTTCTCCTCCCCTCCACTTCTCCCCTCTCATCCCCTCCTTTTCTTCTGTTTCTTTCCATTTCTCTTCCATTCCTTTCTTTCCCTTTACTTTTGTTGACTTTTCTTATGCCTCGAAACAACCAGTTTTTGAGTTGAAAAAGTCGACCCCTTTCTGAAATTCTCAGGCTTTAACAATCTAAGTGATGAGTGATAGCTAAGCTCAAATTTGCCTCCTTTAGGAAGTTCTGTGGATGATTCCGCCCTGCATTGCTAATCTCTTTACTTTGCATTTCTGTTTCTCTGCCTATTAATATCAGTCAAGGCCAGGTTCATGATAATAGTGAAGCTAAACATTTACGATATTCTTTTGAAATATATCTATAATAGTGAAGCTAAACATTTACAATATTCTTTTGAAATATATCTTTTCATTTAACCAGAAAAGCAATCCTATGAGGTAAGGATTATTTATAATAATACTTTTGAGGAAACAGGCTCAGTAAATTTAAAGTAACTTGTTCAGGCTCACACAGCCAGTAAATAGAGGACCAGGATTTGAACTCTAGTCCTTTGACACTCAATGCACTTGTCACCTTGTCTGTGAATTCCTCCTGATAGTTCTCCTCTTCCTACAGTACATTAGTTTCCATCTCTATTTTTTATAGTTCATTTATACCTTTATTCTAACACTTACCAGAGTGTAATTGGGAAGCTGTATATATGGATGGAGTTTATGGTTTGTTTTGTTTTGTGTGTGTGTGTGTGTGTGTGTGTGTGTGTGTGTGTGTGTGTGTGTGTATGTTTCCTGCCAGACTAAATACTTTTTAGACCTTAAATCTTCTCTTTTTCATCCCTGAAACCCCTGGATTTCACCTGGTACCATGCCCATAGTTAGCATACATTTAATGTTCATGAAGTAGATGAATCGATGCACCAAATTAATAGTTTCTTTCTATACTGAGTAGAAGATAGTTCAGAAGTACATTCACAATAACCTAAAAAATGTTTGATTAAAAAAGAAATGCTATATAAATCCAATGGAAATTATTAAAAAGATTTACAAGGCATTGATTGTAATTCCTGCTTTAGGGGGAAGGCTAAATAATTAGAATCCATTGTTATTTTGGGGGAAAAAAGTGAGAATAAAGAGACAGGAAAGAGAAGTAGCCCTTCAAGATCCCAAACTGAGATGGTGAGAGTTTCACCCTATAATGGAAGTTGATTGCTTATACAACAAATGCCAGGCTTTGGTAGCTCATATTATCCGCTTCTGGGGCCGTGGTAAGTTTCATTGTTTTGGAGTTGGCTTGAAGGATGTTTGTGGGAAGGATGTGAAGAAGCTGTTCCTCTTTCTGCAAAACACGGGCAAAGAGAATCCAATGAGTCAGGTCACACATGGAGTGACTTTCCGTTCTATGTTTTGGAATCGCAAGGGGAGCTTTCTGCTTACTCACTCCTCTTGAGATTTGTATCTAAGAGAACACTATCTGCAGGGATCACTTTCAAGGAGTCATCTTTGAAGGAGTCACCAAGGAGAAAAAAAGAATAGTAATAATAATAACAACAGTGTATGTCACACAGTAAATGACCAATAAATGTGGGTAATAATAATACTTATTGATCATTTACTATGTCCCAGGCGCTGTTTACACACATTTCATGTATATTAACTTTCTGCTTCCTCACAACAAACCTATTAGATAAATAGTATGATTATTCTCATTCTACAGATGGAGAAGTTGAAATACAACAGGGCTAAGGATCTTGTTAACATTTTCACAACAGCTAACAAGCAGAATCAGAATCTGATGCTAGGCAGATGAGCACCAGAGCCTAAAATCTAAATCTGTATGCACTCTCAAAATGTCCTATAAATCTTTGATTTGATAATTATCCTATAAACATACCAGTGATATTATTCTCTTATTGTATAACAATCATTCATTTGGTTTGAGAACTTAAAACTGGATAAAGACTTATAAGATGCTGAGGATGGGGCATGGAAGAGTTTTTTGCAAATTCCAAATTTCTGATATCCCTATTTCAGCCACAAGGAGGACAAAACAATAACTATGGATGTTTCTAAGAAGAGTAAGTTGAAGGAACAGAAGCAATATATACATTCTCTAAGTTATAAAATTATATGAGGATGACATTGTCTTTCTTTTTTTTAAATCAAATACATGTAGTGCTGCTTAAAAGAATAAAGCTTCTCTTTTATAGCCCCAAATGGAAAATATAATCAAAATCTGCTTTTTGCAGGATGGCTTTCTTAAATAAATGAGCAGAGGGATGAATTATGTGGCTATAAATAAATCTACTGACATATAATAAAGCAAAGTTTGACTGTTTTATGGTGTCACTGGAACTCTCTGATATATTTATAGCCATGTTAACAGTCACCTGTATTTTTTCAGGAATTTTATTTCATTTCACATTATGAGAGTTTAGTTGTTTTTGTTTTTTTCTCTCTTCCTTAATTTACCTTTGGAATGGTGCATAGAGAGAGAAAGTAAGGATTTCTATACTTTGTGTTTGGAAAGAGAGGACACTTAAGGAAGAGCATAGGGTTCACACAGAAACAGACTGCTCTGGTGCTTTCTGTGTCTCTGCAGTCATATTAGATGTGCCTACGACAAACAATTTGACAGGTGTCTCCTGCTGGCAGTGAAGTGGAAAGTCAGAGTCTATACATGTGCAGAGACGAAATGTATTTTGAGAGACCCACTGGGCAACTTCACATTAGATGCCTGGCACCTGACACAATTAAGTACTATCATGAGGCTTATTGTAGGAGCCAAAAGATTCTCCAGGCTACTTAATAGATGAAGTACAGACCAAAGCAAGACAAAGAGGGTTAGATGGGTAAGGATTCTCCTACCTCACCTTCAGACAGTCTCATGGGAGGTAGAACAGAGAGAAACTGAATAATAGAGAAACCTAGCTACTGAAATAATAGAGAAACCTAGCTACTAGCCAGGCAAATCTAGTTATGGGTGTTTTTAAAACCTGCCTTTCATTCAGAAACTTAAGGTTCCAGGGTATGGTTAGGATTTCGTGGGGGTTTTTCCAAGTGGAGCTACACATGGTCATTCCTCCAAAATTATTTATATTTTCCAATTTTAAATCTGTGGTGAGCGTGATGTTTCTAAATCTATTTCTCTTTTCGATCTTGAAAGAACACCTGCATCTTCATCCTGTAACTACACACTTCATTCTAAGCCATTCTCACTCCAGGGATCCACTAGAGAGGACAACTCAGAAAGAAAGAGGGGAGCTTTTGGTAGTGATGATGAACCCTTCAGCCAGAATTCTAGCTGCAGGCTGTGTTTAGAAGGTATTGCTGGAGTTAAAAAACTAAAATATATTTCATATGGCAGCCTAATATAAACTCTAATGGAACTGAAAAGAATGAGAATTAGAAAAGAAATCTAAGTAGGAATGTGTTGACAAGAAGAAGAAACAGCAGGGATAAAAAAAAAAACAAATAAAAGAGAAATCAACAATGTTAAATTGGAAGATATGCATTTTATCAGGATAAGTGGGGGTTATCTCTTTGTAGTGAAAGAAGAAAAATAAAACAGTCTTGAATTTTTCCTCTGATAAGTCTTTTCAGTATTAAACTGGGTCCCCAAATGGAATCAGCCTTACCAAATTCAGAGCTACTTCTCTTGACATTTTGCAAAAAGTAAATAAATAAATTATAAGTATGACAAGTAAAATGAATAGCTCCAGCTGTGACACACCAGCAGCATTTCCAGATTTTGTACTGCATTAAGGATTTATTTTCACTTTGTTGCCTAGCAGAGAATTAATTGGAAGGTCCATCAAAGCTTCCCATGCTTCCTCGGGACAAAGTCAAAAACAGAGTCTCCAACATGCAGTGCCAATTTAGAAAAGAAGAACATTATGTGGATAGGTGGTCAACTCATCAGCTCCGGGAATGCATGCCTCTGGGGAAGCAATGTCACTAAAGCCAGATGAATGCATCCATGGAACTAAGTATAAGACTGAGTGAATATGAGATTGGCAATTGATTCATTGTATTCATTTATTCAGCAAATATTTACTGAGCTTCTACTATGTGCTACCCACTTTTCCACACACAGAAAATATGGAGAGGAACAAAATAAAAGTTCAGCTTTCAGAGAGCTTACAGTATTTTTAAGAAGCTAGACTGTGAACAAATACAGGTAAAATAATTTCTGAAAATAGAGAGTGCTGTGAAGGAAACAGAACAAGGTAATAGGATAAAGTGCCTTTCAGGAATGTGATGGCTAACTTCAGATGAAGGACAGAGAGGGTCTCTGAAGAGGTAACATCTGAAATGAACCAATCACATGAAAATCTTGGAGAAAAATTTTTCAGACAAGAGAGGCCAGCAAGTATAAAGGTTTGGGGTTGGGAAAGAACTTGACATATTCAAAGAGCAGAAAGAGGAGCTGGAAGGTAAAGGGGTCATCTAGTAGAAGATGGAATTGGAGAATTAGGCATAAGCCAGGTCATCTAAGTCCCCTTAAGGCTATGATGTGGAGTTAGAATAAATCCAAAGTACAGTGGGTCTCCATCTGGAGGACTAAAGGAGCAACTGGATTGAATGGGAATCCTCTACCTTAAAGGAGGATGCTTAGGATAAGATTGTTTCCCTTGACTTTTCTACTTATAATAACATCAGACCCTAAATATCTACTACTAAACATCTACTTACCTTTCTTGGAATTTTAGCTTATTTTTTTATTGAACAAAGAGTACTGCCATTCTTTGTCAGGCGCCGCACCAGATGCTGTGTATATGTTATCTCATTTAAACTCCCAAGAACTTCCTGAGGGGAGGCTTTATCCATATTTTACAGAGCAGGAAACTGAGGTTCAAATTGAGTCTCCATAAATCACCCCTCTCACTTCCTTTTGTACATGTTGCTAGTTTAAGACATTGTATTTTGGGGACACCACCCAAAAGCATGAAAGATTTTGAATGAGGGCCACCTCCTTCAAAGGCTGTGGATCACCTTATAGTAGCGAGCCAGAGCAGTTGGGATAACTGTGAACTGTTTACCACAGGCAGCGTGGACTTTTAAAGGAACACCGATTTCAGAACCAGAATACCAAGTCACCACTATAAATTCTGAAAGGGTCTTGATATTTGACCTTGAAAACAAATCATTCATAGGTTTGGTATTTTTATCTGTTAGAAAGACCTATGATGCTGACTTCCTCAGTATCCCTTTGAGATATCTCAAGGAAGAATAGGACCATCTTAATCTCTGTTCTTTATTCTCAGGGGGTTTGAAGTCAAATCCTCTTGAGAGCAGGAATATGATAGTTGCTAAAGCTTCTTTTAAGAAAGAAATGCCAC
>NW_011888813.1:2332745-2338075 GCF_000151845.1 Pteropus vampyrus
TGGTGGGGCAATGTGTGCTGGGAGGCTTGTGCAGGTGTAGACAAGGGAACATGTACTTGAATGGGGAGGGCCGGGATTCCGGTCGCTTGGGCCCCTCCTTCCTCTTGAGCCAGCCAGTCTCTCGGCAGAGCGCTTGGGCTGCACTGATTTGCTCTCAGGAGTGTGCTATTTGCATATGACTTGCCCATTTGTGAATTTGGCTCCCCAACTCCTCGCTTCACTTCACCTGTGCCTCCCAGTTCCCAGCACTTTGCAGGCGCCCGTCCGCCTTTCGGCCACCTCTGCCGCCTGCGGGCACCTCCTCTCGGTCTCTCCCTGCTAGCCCACCCACCTCTCTGTGCCCAGAGCCACGTTGGTTTGGGTGGCTGCTCCGCGCTGGGTACCTCCTCCTCTCTTCTTTCCCTCCGGTCCTCCTTGTTCTCTTCCTCCGGCTGCTGCTGCTGCTGCTGCTGCTGCTGCTGCTGC
The DNA here is from genome assembly GCF_000151845.1 of Pteropus vampyrus. Classification (NCBI taxonomy): domain Eukaryota; kingdom Metazoa; phylum Chordata; class Mammalia; order Chiroptera; family Pteropodidae; genus Pteropus; species Pteropus vampyrus. Next base: position 2,333,211 of record NW_011888813.1, read on the forward strand.
TGCTGCTGCTGCTTCTGCTTCTGCTTCTGCTGCTGCTGCTACAGCTTTTCATCCAGTTGGGAAACCCAGGACGCAGGCAGCTGCTCCTGGCTCTCTTCCAGAACATGCGGGTTTAACAGCTTCTGTTCCCTTCCTCCAAGACTCTGGGAAACACAGGAAGAACTCTCTCACCTGCAGCCCCTTTTTCTGGCAGTTCTGCATTGCATCGCATGGAAGTGGAAAAAGAAAAAAAAAATGTTCAAACTGCTTGGATGTTGGGATAAACTAGCCTGAACCTACACGGGTCTCCTGCTGCCTTCTCTTCCTTCATTTCCACCTTTCCTGTGTGACTTCCCGGAGTGTGCAGTTAAGTCAACAGACCTGAGGTGCCTAGAGATCAGGAGAAAGTGGTGGCTGGCCTCACCTGACATGTGTGGCATTCCTGGGCTCCTTAGGAGGGTTGTTATACCTGGGTAGACTCTGGCATCCTAAATTTAAGCCCCAGGAAAAGGGGGCTTTTGCCTTCTATCTTTTTTTTTTTTTAAGTAATTTATTTTTAACTGATTCATCATCTGTCTCGAAAGCTCCTATTCCTTCCCTCTTTCCAAAATTTGGGCAAGTCTTCCTCCTGCTATAATGGGTCCCTGGGCATCATGAACTTCATTATTCCTCACTGGCTGGAATTCAAACTGCCCATCTGTACTGGTCCAGTGCGTTGACCATGCACCTGAGAATCCACGCAAGACGGAGCCCTCCTCGCCGGCCGGCCTGGACACTTGGGATCTGGTCCCTCTTTTGGGGATGTATCGTCAGCTCTGTGTGGAGTTCCTCTAATGTAGCTTCCTCCTCTTCCTCGCCGGGGTCTCACTCTCAGCACGAGCACCATTTCCATGGCAGCAAGCATCACTCAGTGCCTATTTCTATCTATCGCTCTCCTGTTTCCCTGCGAGGAGGGCACGGTGGGTCTCTCTGCTCTTTATCCTTTTAATGGGGCATAGCAATTCCTTAACCCACTCGCCTTTCAGGTAATTTCAAGGGTGGGAAGAGGAAGAATTGAATTTAAAATAATGAAAAGCATCGCATGTGCATGAGCCAAGAAAATGTCCAGTTTCTCCTTAAAGGCTAATGTCATGTTTTCTGCCCCAGCCCCCCTAATAGATTCTCCTCTCCTTAGCTCCCTTATCCGTAGCTGCACCAACACCACATTCTCCCCTGTGCAGCCCCATGCCCACCCCAGCCCTCCACCATGATGGCAGGCAACTTATCAGATAAGTGCCCGAGGCTGCACTTTAAGAATTCATTCTTTCACCTTGCTTTTACCCTTCACTCTGATCTTGTTTGCTAGCTAGCATGGGGAAATAGGAGACCGCAAGTATCCTTAGGTCTTCAGCCTGAAGTAGTTTGAACTGCTGAAAAGTTGCCTGAGTGGTAAAGGTGAGGATGGAGGGTAGCTGAGTGTGTTTAAGGAGGCAGAAAACATAATTAATGACAGAGGTTATTATTGTTCATTTGGGCAGTTTAATGTTTGTCCACATGTCTGCTAGAAAGAGCAACTATCATAAAAACTATACAACTAGTACTGCTAACTACCAGAGAGGAAGCAATATATAGATAAGGCAACTTAAAACATACAGAAGTGTAAATTATAGTAACTTTGATTCCACCATTTATGGGAACATTATTTTAATTAAAGGTAGCATGGGTGAGCTTGTTCACCACAATATAAGTCTGAAATGTTTTGCTCCATACCCTCCTTGCATAGCTACTGAAGGAAGAGATCTATGGCTTTTAAAAATACATTCAGCTCTGTGCAGGCTGCCTCCGAAAGAGTGATGTCTGCCTCTAAGGTAGGAGCTTGTTGTAGTAAACTGTTCTAAAGAAGGGAGCTTCGTTATTTGTTTACTATGCACTCCACTCCAAGGGTGAGGAGAGGAATAGGAATCACAGAGCCCAACTGCAGGAGCAGCCCTCCAGGGAGTGGCACAGTGAACCACACCAGAGGTCCCCCGCCCTAGCTTGTATTTCGAAGACCTATAACATGCAGATCCCATTCAGAACATCAGTTTTTCCCACCGCATCCTAGCCCTGGGCTTCTGCTCGGTGCTATCTGTAGTGTTAAGTGGAAGCACATTGAGAAAATGCCAGCACGTACTCTGACTCTCTCTTTAAATTTTATTTGATGGAGTTGTCAAGCAGCTCTGAACTTGTAAGGTTGATGGTGGTGGTGGTGTGGGCGGGCGGGGGGGGGGAGGGGGCGCGGGCGGGGATGCTGGATCTTGATCTGGTTGCTATTTTCTCTGTGACTCCTGCTGAGTCTTTCTTTAAAAAAAAAAAGACAGAAGGAAAGAAAGGAAGGAAGAAAGAAAGAAAGAAAGAAAGAAAGAAAGAAAGAAAGAAAGAAAGAAAGAAAGAAAGAAAGAAAGAGAAAGAAAAAAGAAAAGAAAGAAAACAAACCTAGAAGAGGAAAGAACCACAAGCACCAAAAAAGCAAAAGCAATTTCATTGAAATGAAAACTATTAGCTCCTAAAGGGAAGAGGGACTGGGAGTAGGGGGTGGGATTATAAAGATTGGGGAAGAAAAAGAGGAGAGTGAAGGGTGGAGGAAGCCAGACAGACTATTACTAATAGCCATAATTAAACACGGAAACGTTCAGCAATAATTAGCTAAATTTTGCTAATTAGTGTAAATGATCAGCAGGGAGATGAAGATTATGCATTAGTTAGAGGTTATAGGCTGGCGGGGTCTGATGTTTTCTATTCAGGATGTAAACAGTTAAAAGCAGCTACTAGTTAAGTGATGGAATTTGCTGAGCAGTACTTCCCAGGGGTTTCCAAATCTGTCAATCTCAATTTCAATCTCTCCCTCTCTCCTCCCTCCCTCCCTCCTTCCCCTTCCGTTCTCCCTCCCTCTCTCAAGGACCAGTTTGCTCAGTACTTCAGTCTTTTTCACTGGTTCCCAGTCTCGTTTCTCATTAACCTGCATCTGATAAGATTTAGCATGTGATGGAAAAAGAACAAAGCAAGTCAATGATGAGAGACCCCAGAAGAGGCCCTCAGATTCACCATAGCTATAGGATGCAGTGAACTCCAGGGTCTGCGTGGCTAAGATAAGAAAGCTCATGAATTCAATTCCTTAGTATCCTAAAATCCCATCACATTGATTCGGGGCTTGGAGAGTAAATGCGTCTATATTAAGTAGGCTCCTTGCATGTTTAATTAATGCTTTTGAGCTTGAAATCAAGAGACATAGCAATCAACAAGATGCCCCAACCTTTGGCTCCAATCTCACTTCCTTTTGAGCCCTGAAAGGACCAGGAGCCCCTCAGCATGTTGCTAATGTGCCTCTCATTCTTACTTGAAGTACACTTGCTTTTCCCTAGTCTAAGCAAAAGGCTTTGTTTTAAAGCAATTGTTTAAAAAAAAAAAAAAAAAAAAGGAAAAAAAAATCTTTTGAATGGAGGTGGTAGGAGGCATAGCACCATGAGACTAATGGTTGTTACCAATAATTTTCTGCCAGCCTTATTCCAGTGTTAAATGCAGCAGTGTATTGTTTGTGAAGAACTAAATGCCCTTCATTCTGGTATAAAAAAAAAAAACTAGAGTCTAAGAACTTCCTTTGGATTCAAGAGAGATTTTTATTTGTTTGCTTTTTCTACCCTTGTTCCCCTTGCCCATTTTTTTGAGAAGCCAAAAGTCCAAAGAGCTACCTTGCTAGTCAGTTATTACCATCCCTGCTTCCAAACCTGTCTGCCCTATCGTGAGATTCACACTAAAACAGAAGAAACAAATCCTCTAAACAGCTTTTACCCAGGCTTCGTTCCCACCTTTAGAGAATTATGTGTAGATTTGCCTACAGTCTTTATCCCAGGGCAGCCTAGAGAGGGCTGAGCTCCTTTATGAGCTTGGGAGACAAGCTCCCCACACCTGCCTGGGGCGCCCAAAATAGTCTCAAGTTAGGATCGAGTCTCTGCAGAGAATGAACTCTTCTCTTAAATGTACTCTAGTAAGCTTTTACCCATTGGTCAGTCCCTTCTCTGAGGCTCCCCACTTTCTTTCATGTTCTCTTCTATTCAATAGTCATTCAGTCAGCATGTATTGAGTATTTACTATGTGCCAGGCTGTGTGCTATTTGCTAAGAATAGAAAACTCAATAAGACATTATGGTGTTCAGCTAGGGATAATTTCAGAAGTATATGGATCATCTAAGGGCTTCTATAATTTTAAAAAGTAGCGGGGACAGGGTGAGGATGCATATACCAAACCAAATTAATTAATATACAATATAAGTATCCTTCATAAAATGAAGATTTACATTTTTCTGTTAATCAGAATATTCCTACAGGTATATTTGCATCCTCGACTTTATTACCATAGGTATATTTGCATCCTCGACTTTATTACCATATCTAAATATCATACTTATCATAGCTCCGAGGAAGTTTAGTGGTATGGGACATATAAATACTAAAATATATTTGTTAGCTAGCCTCAGTTTCCTAACAGTGTTTTGTATATTTTTTTCCTCTCGCCCGCCTTTACAAAGTCCAATGTACACCTGCCTAAAAAATGCTTAATACGTATAGTTTAGAAAACAGGTTTCTCTGAGGATCTTAGTTCTAGTATGTGTCTTATATTTTATCTTCCATGAAATAGCAGACCTTCCTGACTCCAGGCATTTGGGGGAATTAGTTGAGGACACGGAATTCAACTTTAAAAGGGAACACAGTACAATATATTTAGGGAAAATTCTCTTGCTCAGAAACCGGTGAGTGTGTGTGTGTGTGTGTGTGAGTGTGTGTGTGTGTGTGTGTGTGTGTGTGTGTGTGTGTGTGTGTGTGTAGGGGGAAAACATAAGTCTATTTGAATCAACTTAGCAGAAGTAGTGG
>NW_011888813.1:2339235-2354827 GCF_000151845.1 Pteropus vampyrus
ATACAAATTTTGGGGAGGCACCATTTAGCCCATAACATTCCTCCTCCCTGCCCCCTAACCCCCATTCCCGCCCCAGACCCAGTCATTGGGAAAGAAAATGTACTGTTCAGTGAATCTCTGTTGAACTCATACTATCACAGTGGAAAAATAAAACCTTCAGTGACAGTGGTAGCAATTTACAAAATTGATAAGATGGTGCCTCAAGAGGAAACATTCTATTTATAAATATGGAGAAAGCAACACCAGAAAGTTTAGTTAAAACTTGTTTGTTTTCCTCTCAGTTTATCTTGTGTGACCACGTCTACACCTCAATGTGCATGCAGACTAACTCTGTCCGACTGCAGCCAGGTGCTCTGCAGAGACTCCAGTGTCCACACTCTAAGTCTCCCTCTTCTTAAACCTTAGACCAGCCAGACCAGCCCTTCCTGCCCTCACATTGACTTCCTTGATTCTTTTATGAGCTGCAGTTGCTCACTCTATTCCTTTTCTGAAACACACACCCCCAACTCCTTTCACATCTCATCCTCCAGTGAAGAAAAGCAGGTTAAATAAGTATAAATAACTACATTTTTGGCAACTGAAAAACACATCTTTTCTTTTAAAAAAGTATCGATTTCATTTCTTTTTTTTTTTTGTCGGATTTTTATGTTGTGAAAATTCATTTTAAAATATAAATATGAAGTGACCCATCTACTTCCTGTCATGGTTGCAAGCCTGGGCGAGATGGTTGGGAAAACTTGCTGTAATAGTAAAGGCCTTGCTCATACAAATCTCGAGCAAGGTACTTAATTAACTCTTTGGATAAAGGGAATGATTCTTTGTTTGTTTCCGTATTCAGATACTTCTGAAAAAACGATTGATTTTGAGAATATGTGCTAATGAAGACATTCATTATGATAGTGGCATTCTAATGGGCAGTGTGGCCTTAGGTAGGGGTGGGGACAATAGATCACAAGATTGAAGGAAATAGGTCTCAAACTTTTAAGTCATTTAGAAACTTTGCGAACCAGGATAGGTCACAAGGCTTGACTGAGACTCAGTTTCTTCATTTTTAAACTGCGAATGGCAACAATAATGCTTACTGTACATATGTCACAGAATCGTATCGGAAATTGAATAGGTCGTACGTTGTACATTGTAAACCACTGTGTACAGGTTAAATATTTTATGAGAAATATTTTAATGATCATGTTCTTTTAGTTCCTTGTACTAAATTGAGCTTCAGTGTTGAATGTTTGCTGGTTGGTAGTTTGGGGTTAAAGAATATGCATCTACCTGTTCTCATTTCTCTAACTGTAGCAACACTTTTGCCTCTGCGGGGTTACTTCATTTCCTCTCTGCTTCTTTAGGGAAATGTAGAGGACGAAAACTTTAACATGTATCTTCTTGTTGATGGCACTAAAAGGAAATAGTGTGTGTGGTCAGCTTTTGCTTTTTGAGAACTTGTAAAAATGCATGCCGAGCAAATTTCAGCCTAGAAGAACAAAAATTATAACCAACCATTTAGAAGCTCGGAGTTATAGTGAAGTAAAAGGAGGGAGGCCTCCAAGAAATATCTCGAGACCATTTTGGAAATTCAGAATTGGATCCCGTTTCTAGTCAACTTGTACAGGATTTAAACATTCCTATATGATGCTCAGTATCCATTAAAAACTAGAATTTTAAATCTGGTTTATACCAGGAAAAGACAAGTCTTTTCAGGACTACTATTTTCAGATCTGGAAATGGAGAACTTTTCACGGCATTTCTGATACTTCTACTTACCAGGACTCAAAGTTATGGAGGAGCACATTATGAGGCCAGAACCCTTAGCGTTGACTTTTTGGAGCCCGAATTGAAACCAGGATGCTTATGGGGAGGACATTGTTCTGGGTCACAGATTTTACTCCTCGTTTTCTCCCTGACCAAGTCTGTGACTTTGGATATGACATGATGTCTTTTTTAATTGTATTGATCTTTAAACATGTAGACATTATATGGGGTATCTAGATCTTTTAACCCATCCTCTTTTACCTGTAGTTATCTGTGTGGCATGTAAGTGTATATGTGTCTTGATACTCTACCTGAGAAAAATTGTCTTTTTAATTCTCTCCTCATTTCTCCAGTGAGAGGGTTGAGTGAGATGATTTTTCCACATGGTTGTCAGCAGTAGTCTGCCTGATTCTCCCATCTATATGTCTTTAAAGGCACCGCTGTGTATTTTAAATCTGTCTGAGTTTACAGGTCTTCCAGTATTTTATAGGTCTATTTTCTTGATGATCATAATAACTTATTCTAAAGCCACAAGCCAGGTTTTCTTTTTTCCCCTCTGACAGCAGCAGTGCAATGTAGAAGTGTGGCACACTGCGATGTTATAAAGGCCACAATCCGACTTCACCGCAGAGTCACACCGAGACAGCAAGAACGCAGCTTCCATTTAAACACACCTGATTAATACTAGAAATTAATACTCCGTATTGTGTTTAAACTGCTCTGCTGTGTTTAGCCATATTGGAGCAGAGGGCAGAATAGCAACTGAATTTATAAGGACCTAGTGGTTTATTTCTACTTACAGTTAGAGTTTTGAGTGACTTGCTTAGATCATAAACCAACATATTATGCACACCTACTGTGCAGCAGGCACTCTTCCAGTGCTTTACATGTAGGATTTTATTTAATCCCTACAGTCTTTTGATGTTAATAAAGTTACCACCATTTTAATAAAAACAGTGAGATTCAGAGAGCTTAAGTGGTTTGACCAAAGTATTGTGGTGGTTGAGCCAGGATTCAGACCCAGTTCTGATCACACAGTTCTCATCCTTTCTGCTGTACCACCAGTCCATTACTTCAAGAAACCAAGAAAAAACAAACACATCAAGCTCTTTTATCAGGAATAGAGTACACAGATTAATGAAGCATTCCGATTAATGTGGTTGACACACCTTTCCAAAGCATCTCTGAGAGGGTCCCATTCATAATAATTATTTGAATATTTGTCAGTCTGCCTGAATCTGTTCTGACCCAAGAAAATACTAATGTAAAGGAGCAGATGCATCAAACATTCACACCCGATACATGTTTTTTGAATGAATGAGTAAATGACTGAGTGGCGTGTACCACATGATTGATTCTCGTTTACTAGAAGAGTAAAGTTGGTACTTTATAGAAGAGGCAAAGGTAGAGAATGTCATGTATCCCTAAAAGCACACTTACTGGCTCATAGACCTTCAGGGCTAAAAGAGAGCTTAGGGATTATCTGATCCTCATATTCCAGATGAGCAAAGTAAGGATCTGGCCAACGGCATCTAATTGGTGTCAGAATCAATTGCAGGCTGGTCAGTACAACTCTAAGTTTATCAACCTTCTTTTATTCTACTGCAGAAAGGCCAACTTCCCACTCTTTCAAAACCCTTTCTCAAATTGCAACCTCTTCTCTCACCTCTCTTTCTGCAGGTTGATCTCCCCTTAATCAGATTAGGTCCCACAGGAATGGATTCTGACAGTGCTGGACTTTTCCTGCCTTCTTTAAGATATAATTTTTCACTTGCATTCTTCTAACAGGTGCCTGACTTTGTGCTAAGATGTAGGTGTTGTTTGTTTGTTTGTTTTTTGGTGTTCCGAAGGCTTCCTCTGTATGGGAGATCCCAGTGTGAAAAAGTGCTCAGATTCAGGTTCCCATGCAAGAAGACACTGCCCGTCCTGGTTGGGTCTCACTTGGCAGAAAGAAGAAAGAAAATGGCCTGCATAGTCACCCATCTCTATTTGCCATCTGAAAACTACAACTGAGTTATTGTTCAAAGACATGTCCCCTGCCCCAGTCCCTACCCCTCACTTATGAGCTTTTGAGTGGCTGTATGAACATAAAACACCTAGAAACCAGCAAGCCACATTTTCTAAGATACTATTATCACCCTCCCTTTTTTTGCTGTTTTGAAATATTCCTGTCACCCTCCCAACATTAAAACATAACCATGTAATACTCCTGAGCGACTACCCTAAACTATGAATTTCAACTATTTCCAAGGCAGTCTTTCAGAATTTGAATATAATTACACGCTTTGAGTGCAAATTGTGGTTTTTGCTACATAGGAAACTAATGGAAATGATCCGCCTGTTCCTGTAGTTTACAGATTATATGCTTCAGAACTGGGGGTATATATTTAGGCTGCTTTTCCATGTGGCATATTAAAATGAAAATGAACTCGGGGTGAGCCACTGTGGTTGCTAGGCAGTAGAGTGGGTTGATAGAGCACAATATTAAACTGAACCAGTGTCAGTGTTTTAATTAACATTTATTTGCTTTGTACCTTTGTCATTTGACGTTGTCATAGAGGGAAGGAGGAGGAGATCGGCAGGGTCTAGCTGTCTGCAGGGAATCAAACAAGGAGGAAGAAGTAATCAGCCCAAACACCCAAGTGAAATGAGCACTTTTGAAAATTTGAAATTGTCACACAGAGAACTCTTTTTTACGAAGAGCACGCAAGGCTTATAGCCATGCATAGTTGTGGCTGACAGATTCATGAACGTGGGCTGGGACAGACACTTGGCTTCAGAATAGGTCCGGGGCAATGACTAGCAAAGAACCAGCTTTGCCAGGCTTGCCCTTTGTCTCAGAGGCTCTGGACAAAAGGCCCCCACACTGGTTGAAAATTATAAATGTGCTTTCATAGTCATTCCATTTATTTCCTGACTTCAAATCTGAGACTTATGAGCAAATATTGATAAACAGCAAAGGCTTTGGGACTTCTTTATAAGTGATAGCTAACAGATACTGATAGGTAACTCCTGTTGTTTCGAACCCCTGGTTTTCATAAAAGCCTAAAGGCCCTTGTGAAAAACTAGATCACAGATAAAGTAAGACCTTCTTGGATTCTTGGGGTCAATTTTAGCAGCATTCTGATTATTTAAAAGTTTGAAAGGATGATTTCAAGATTAAATCTCAGCTGTTGAGAAAATTTGTCCCCCTGAATAATTTTGGTAGAGGGGGAGTCCTGTGGTTTGGATAGTCAAGGTTTTATTGTATGTCTTTTCCCTGAACCAATTATTATGCATCTCTTTCCATGAACCATCTCTGCATAATTGCATGGCATCTTTGAGTATTCATTTGTGTCAATTCAATCTTCTTAGGTAAATTAAACCCAAGAAAGGAGATCTCTGTGCTTATACAAGAATGACAATAACATCTTCTTTACTCTTAATAATAATAATAATAATAATAATAATAATACCACTTTTTTTTTTTCTTTCAATGTGCCTGATGCTCTTCTAAAGGCCTTTGGTCATTTAATTCTCATATGAGAGATATACAGTTGTTTTTTTTTTTTTTTCCATTTTACAGATGCCAAAACTGAGGCATGGAATGTGTGAGCCTCTTGCTTAAGGTCATACAGGTAATATACATGGCAGAATCAGGCTAGGTATCTAAGCAATTTGAATCTAGACCCGTACTCTTAAAATTTAAATATTTATGCAATATTACCTGGGACAGTGGGATAAATTCTCAAAGCTGTATTCTCGAATGCAATACCTGGTTCTTTTTAGAGAGCCTTTTATGTTCTACCTAGAGTCAAGATTGATTTTGAGGACTATGAATATTTTCTAAACAACACTATGCACTTACTTTGTGTCAGGTACTGAACCAAATGCTTTAGTTTACCTCATTTAATCTTTATCAACCATCTGCAAATAAAGTACTACTGTTATCACAAATTTACAGAAAAATAAATTGAGCCTCAGAGAGTCAGGCAATTTACTCAAGTTCTTACACCTACTAAGGAGTTAATTCCTTGAACCTATTGAACTTTTAGGTCGAGTAATCTGCGCAAATGTAAAAATCTGTTCCCTGGCTTTGAGAGCAACTGATCAGAACACTTCCCTATCTTCACAATTCCTATTATACTATAGGAAAGTATTTTTTGAAACATCTTTGGAAACTCATGTAAGTTCCAGAGTCGGCTGGCAGAGAATGGTTCCATATTCCAAAACTCCAAGAGCGAGGGAGCCATCAGTGACTCTCTCATCTCGTTTTTGATTCATTGTAAGAAACTCATTTGTCAGGAAATTTAGCTTCCAACAGTTACTACAGGCTTTCTCATCAAATTATAATGTTAGGAAAACCAATTCTCTTAGCTGCAAAATGAGAGAGTTATAATTAATGATCTCGAAATGGCCTGCCAGTTTTGTCTTTGCAATTGTGGTATTCATCCTTCTATCAGTATGGATACATAAAATTCTTATGCTGTCTGAGGCACCCCTTTCCTCTTAGTAGATCACCTTTGGATCGACTTTTATTCTTGGCCCTTCATACACATGGCAGAAGTTCATTAACTATGAGGGTAACACTAAGGAAACAAATATTTCAAAAATGGCAGTGGTTTTCGATTTGGGCAAGTATGTGTATGTACATGCACACATGGGTGAATGTGTGAACCAAAAAAAAAAAAATGTAGCATAAAGGCCTTGATAGCAACCTAATTAGCTCTTGATCTGAAATGTAAAGATTAGGCATGAGGACCAAGCCTGCTGTGCATTACAGATGTTGGAATGTTTCAGAACTGGCTTCTTAGTGCTCTGATGTCATTTATCAACACAGTGCATCATGGGGGCTCATGTTAACATGTCAGTAATAAGCTAAGAGGGGGACGGCTCTAATGTGAAATGAGAGTATCAACCCGGAGCCTTGATCCTCTGTAGCCAATTTCTCTCTTGTAGATGTTTCACATTCTTGCATTTTCTATGCCAGTGTGCCATTTTGTGCTTAGGTACTGCTACCCCCATTCTCAGGCCCTGGGGTGAGGCCCCTAAAGGAATGCCCTGATGAAAGAGCTTCGTTAGACCCAAAAGCTGCTTTGCACTTGTGAAATTAACAAATGCTAGGCTTGGAGGAGGGCTTTAGGGACCTTTTCCAATCAAATTACTTTTCGTACAAAGAAACTAATAGCCTGGGAGTTTGTGAATTGTTCCTAAATCACACTTTTCAATCTAGGGACAAGTTTCCAGATTCTTTGTTTAGTCATTTTTCTGCTACACCAAAATGTTGGTACTCAAGCTGTGTAGCTGTGGACGAGGAGATTGAGATAGTCTCTGGCACAACTGGAGTAGCAAATGGGCACAGAAGGAGCTGAGAGAGTGATAGCCAAGTTACTCCGCTCACGCCATTTCCCTTAATTGCCACCATAGGCCTCAGTTTCCACTCCATCCCAGGCATACCGCTCCCTCACAGGGTCCCAGCTTTCTCTCTGCCCGGCAGCCCCGAAGGGAAACTCAGCATGCTGCTTTTCAGTCAAACTGTTTGATGAAGAGTTTTCGAGCCTAATTACATGGAAGTTTTCATCCAGTGAAAGGAACAAGGAAAGAGAAAGGGAGAAATTAAATTGAAGTGTAAATCAGTCAAGGGCTTAGATCCCGGTGCTTTCTTTCTTTTTAATCAAGAGTAAAACAAGAGGAGAGTTTTGAGGATTATCACAAGACACCATTAACTACCCAAGGAGTTCTTGACTGAAGATGGTTTGTCATGAAGAGAAAAGCGTATGATTTATTCAAAACAGGAAGCTTCCAAAGCTTGTGCTTCGGTTTAGGAGAATGACACTGAGGGTCAGGACAGTTTGTTTTTCTGTGACTGTCTCATCTTCAATTCCCCTAGATGGCTGCCACATTTCCTAGCACACACTATGTGCTCAATAAATATTCTGAATCAATGATGTAGTAAATATGTAGTGTGTAACTGGGGTAATTATATATTATGTAGGGAAGCGTAATATGTTTTTAATTCAGTCATTATTAAACAGTACACCTGAAATTATAATTTTGGTATATTTTCTCTAAAATTGCTTGGTATTTGTAGAAGAATGTTGTACAGTGTTACAGAGAAAATTCATGATCCTTTTTTGATCCTCGCCACAGCTCTCTGCGGCAGGAGGACAAATGGTATGACTGTTATTCGTCTCATTTTTTAAAGCTGATGTAATCAAAACTAAAGAAGCATAAATGACTTGACAAAGTCACTCAAGTATTAAGTGATGTAGCAGAAACTGACACCCAGCTTCTACCCACCACATCACTGCATGATTTAGCATCTTGTGTAGAATTTCTGGGCTTTCCAATTAAAGAAGGTGAAGGAGAAAGGCAGAGTTCAAGTTGTGTGTATTGCTTCCATCAACCCACTAGACTATAAACTCTGAAAACAAAGGCCTTGTCTGCCTTGTTTGTGGTCATATCTCCAGTGCCTAAAATAGTGACTAGTGAATAGATGCATAGATAATGGACATATATTTCTCTCAAGTATGGCTCCTATCCAGCATTTTAGTCTCAATACTCACTAGCCCCTTTCAAAATTTATGACTTTAGAACATACTATTCCCTTGATTGAGAATCTCTTTTATTTGATAGATTTCTACTCATTTTTTACCTTACACCTCACTCCATCGTATCTGATCTGCAAAATCTTTCTACCTCTGATCAGCAGAGTGAATTTCTTAGACTTCTGTGTTTTCCTCTGTAACACTTTTTTCATTGAACAGTTACAATTATTAAACACATATTAAGGCTCCTAGTACATTCTAGGCAATATCCTGAGTGCTAGATACTTAAATGTGAGTACAATTTGGGTTCTGTAGAAGGTTGATGCTTTGATAGAAGAGCTCGCTCTCATTAAACATACACTATTGAGTTGCTGTTATTTATTGATGGCAATTGTTTTTCTCACTAGATTCTGACTTCTTTAAGGGAAATACGTTATTTTGAGTGACCAATATAGTTCTTGTTTTATGAAAGGTGCTTGATGATCATCAATGGAAGAATCTAGTGTTTGGGTTGAGAGGCAAGAACATCAAGTATGTTAATGCACATAATAATATGCCAAACGTCCTGAGGTAGGTAGATAGACATTAGAAGGTGCTTGGTGAGAGAGGTAAACTCTACCTGGTGTTTGGAAGAATGATTTCCGTAAGTGTGCAGAAGAGAGTGTGAGAGTTTGGAATATATTTAGGGGGAAAAACAGAGATTTCCAGGGATTAGTGGCCCAGTTTGCTGAGTGTTGGAAAGGAATGTTGAGAGCAGGGTTTTCAGAGGAGATTGGGGCTTTTTGTTGGAGGGCATTGAACAATATTTATAATAACAGTTGGTAACTTTGACATCTACAGTTTGCAAACCAGTACGGTAAGCGTTATGAGATTTATTCCTTTCAATCATCTGGTGATGCTTTTATCATTATCACCATTTACAAGAGAGGAAACGGGTAGAGTCTGAGCAGTTGATGCTTAATTCTTAGAGGAGGGTGCTATATTTTCTCAAAATGTAAATCTGGTTTTTTAACTTCCTTGCTTAAAAGAACAAGCAAAACAAAAGCAAAGAAACAAACAAACAAACAAAATGTTCCTTTTCAGGAGCCTCATTGTCCTTCAAATAAAGATAAATCGTTCGCTGCGATCTAGGGGACCTTGCCTGGTCCGGCCATCACGGGTATTTTTAGCCTCATCACTCACCAGGCCTTTTCTGTTCCTGCTCCGGCCTTCTCTCAGTTCGCTCTGACTCTCCCTCCGCAGATTTCCCCTCGTCCGTCCCATTTAAGTAATTTCCTTACCTCTTCCTCTGGCTGACACATACTTAGACCTGAAGTCGTGCTTTAGTATATCACCTCTTCTTGGAAGTCCCCCTCCACTTCCTTGAGAAATTCAGGTCTCCTGAATAAAAGTTCTCATAACCCCCGGGAAGGCTCCCCTGTTGCACGTTGCACAGTTGTTGCTTTACATTTAGCTGCGAGATCATCTGATTAATATCCGTTTCCCTAAGTAGATTGTAAGTGCCACTGGGGTCTGAAAGGGTTGAGAGAGTTAACAGGTAAAATTGCAAAACACCCAGTTAAATTTGATATTCAGGTAAATAATCAGATTTCTCTCTCTTCTTCTCTCTCTCTCTCCTTCCTCCCTCTCTCCCTTGTTCTCCTCCTTTCCTTCCTCTCTTCCCTCTTTCTTTTTTTTTAGTATAAATATGTCCCATACAATTAGTGGGACATATTTATACTAAAATATTTTATTTTTTGGAAATTCAAATTTAACTGAGTATCCTATATTTTATATGGCAGCTTTAGTCAGAAACCACCTATGTTTTTGCTCCTAGCGTAATAGCCAGGGGTACAACAAATGGATACGCATGCAGCATTTGATGAATAAACAAAATGAGTTAAAAAAAATATTGTGGCAGTGCTGTGTAGGGTAAATTGATATAACAAGAGACTGAATTTGGAAGGACTAATTAGCTAAGTGTTGTAACCATCGAAGGTAAAGGTAATAAGGACCCAAATAGGATGGAGGATTTGAGGCTGGAAAGATGGAGGAAGAATATTTCCAAGTAGGGATTGGAATTTGTGCAGGTGTGAAGATGTAGCAAATGAATACCCGAGGTGCAAGAGAAAGAATCATTTCAAATTCCTAGTCATCAGGATCACAAACAATGATAAAGATAAAACTAAATGTAACCCTCTCATTTATAGAGTGCTTCTGTTCGATGTTTTATGCTGTGTCCCTTTGTAAGAGAGCCTTGTTTCTGAAAAGATGGTCATTTAATGATCATTTTTCTTTGTAAATGCGATTAAATTTCCCAAAGTAGTTTATCAATTAGGAGATGTTTTTCTTCATTTTGGGGCATTTTTAATGAATTCCTTTTTCTAACACTACGTATTTCTCAGAGATGAATCCTGTATTTCTGAAGCACCAGGTAGTTTTATATTATGCATAACAAACCTCAGATGCATTTGTATTAGCAGGTTGATTTTTTTTTATCCCTCAGGTTTTCTAAAAATAGGCTATAACTGGCCCATAATGAGATGACCAGCCAGCGGCTAATTTCTGTGATATTTCTTCCTGATGCCAGAACAGGTGGAGGCTGACAGGTCACAAGCTCCCACTTCAGATAATAAAGGCGTAATTCCAGTCATTCAAGTTTGTGTTGAAAGCAAATCTTTTCATTCCTTATTTTTCAATTAGTGCTAAGTGTAGCTCCATGGCCTCTAGCTACAGGAGGCCAGATGACCAACTATTCTTAACTAGGTGTGAGAACAGAGACCATAGCTGACATTTCCTCAGCTGCTCTTACAGTGGTTTAAACAATTTTCCTCAGCACATTCTTGCCTGTGAATGGCTATTTGAAAGATCAGGTGTGATGAGTGAGTGACTGAGTGAAAAAATAAAAAGGCAGGATAGCCTACTGAAAAAAACAGGCTTTCAAACTCCACATAGCTGAGTGTGACTGATATTTCAGCAGATTACTCTAGCCCAGAGGTAAGCAAAGTTGTGCTGTAAGGGCCCAGCCAGACAGTAAACATTTTCAGCTTTACAGGACATATAGTCTCTGCTTCTACCATGACTACTCAACTCTGCCTCAGTATTGTGGAAGCAACCACAGGCAATACGTAAATGAATGAGTATGGCTGTGTCGCAGTAAAATTTTATTTACAAAACAAGCAGGCGGGGTTTGCTGACTCCTTCCCTAGATTTAAACTTCCTGATCTGAAAATGCAATAATAAAACCTATATTACAAGGTTGTTGTGCTTAAAAATTTCTATATACACAAAGAACTTAGCACAAAATCTGACACATAAATAAGTGTTCAGTGAATGCTAACCAATATCATGATTATAATAAATAATTTTAGGGCTGCAAGGAATCTTGGTGACCATAGGCAATTTTCTTTTTTTTAAAAGATGCCCAAGTGGAAGATCCAAGAGCTATAGAGACTTAACCAAGACGACCTCAGTCTCTTTCCCTACAATTCTGTTCCTATCTTCACTTTCAGAATTCCCAGCAAATATGGCAGCATGAAGCCAAGCTGTGTCTTAGGGGATGTTTGAGCATTGATTCAGCATGCATGCACTGAATATCAACCACGTGTAAGACACTGCGCTTGCTGTATATTACAAGTGATGCAAAGATCAATTAAGTTCTTGCCCTTAAAGATCTAACAGCATTTATTTACCCACATAACTATAAGGAGGTGGGTAGTGACAAGTAACAAAAGCATGTGTCTCCTGTGTTCCAAGGCCTATGCTTAGGTGATTACATGTATTATCTCATATGAACCCCTTGGCAGTTTAATTTTCAGCATTTTATCCTCAAAGACACGGGCTTAAAAGTTAAGTAATCTGCTTAAAGTCAAGATTTACCTCATGGTTGAAGTGTGGTTTAGCTAGATTTTGCTATGTAACAAGCTACAGGCATACCTCGGAGATATTGCGGGTTTGGTTCCAAACCACCACATTAAAGTGAATATTGCAATAAAGCAAGTCACACAAATATTTTGGTTTCCTAATGCATATAAAAATTATGTTTAACTATATGTTAAGTGAGCAATAGCATTATGTCTAAAAAAGCAACATACTTACCTAAAATAAAAAATACTTTATTGCTAAAAGATGCTAACCATCATCTGAGCCTGATGGAAAAATGGCACCAATAGACTTGCTTCATGCAGTTACCAACGAAACTTGTGAAAAATAATATCTGCAAAGCACCATAAAGTGAAATAATAAAACAAAATATGCCTTGTACTCTAAAACTTTGTCCTTAAAACAATCATACTATTTGCTTGTGATTCTGTGGCTCAGCGATTTAGGTTGGGCACAGCTGGGTAGTTCTGAAGATGTTATAAAGGGTTACCATGTGGCTGTAGTCCTCTGGCAGACAGACTAGGGTTGATCGACTAAAGTGGTCTCACTCACTTGTCTGGCCGTTGGCTCTGGATGTTAGTCTGAGAGATCTTAGGGGATATGGTTATCTCTGCTCCACATGATCTCTCATCCTCTACTTGGGTCACCTGGGCTTCCTCACATGGTGGTCTCAGGGGTGCATTCTAAGCGAATGATAAGAGCAGCAAGAACTTTGGAGAGCATGGAAGTCACACAATAGTACTTAACTGCATTCTCTTGGTTAAAGCAATTCTCATGGCCAGGCCAGATTCATTGGGTGGGGAAATAGATTCCACCTCTTAGTGGGAGGAACAGCAAAGTCACATTGCAAAAGGATGGGCATGCAGGGATGGGTGGAATTCTTGCCATATTTGTAAATAATCTACCACAAAGTGGTAATTGAGTTGGAAGTTGGGCCCTAACAGAAATATAAAGGTTAGGGAAGTGTTGAGTTTTCCAGAATAGGGATTATAAAGAACAGCATTGGTTCTTAGCTGAGAATGAAGCCACACACCTGTATTATATTATCTAAGGCATCTCCTCTTGCCTTTGCTCAGGCAAAGGAATTGCAATTACTCTATGTAGGGACATAAATGCAAGAGTGGTTTCCGTATATATGATACTTCTAACCTTTCAGAGGATTTTCAGTATGATTATATCACATTAAATATGCTATATAGCTTTGTTGCATTTCATTACTCAGAAACAGAGAAGAGCTACTCCCCTTTCCCCTCTCTGTCATTCGGTGTCATCTTTGCAGCAAGCAGATTCCCAGCTCACTTTGCAAGGACAATCGTGTGGGTCATCTGCAGTGATTGACTGTGGCCCAGTGTTTGCCTCAGCAGCTGTTTTGTTGTGAAGATGAAAGTTTGATGGACTTTAAGATGGAAAGGAAGGAATCTCTTCCAGGAGAGATTTGATTTCATCGGCAGCTGTCTTACCTATCTTCATTAACTTGGGCTGTGGACACAGCAAGGCCATTCTGAACCAGTGGTCATAAAACGAATAGACGCCGCTCAACCTAGGCAGCACATATTGCTGCCTGAGATCTGTCATCTCGGGGGCTATTGCAGAAGAAGAAAGCATCTCCTGTAGGGAACACAGCAGTCATCGTGTGACAGAATTGAAACTGAAAGAAATAGATTTTTTTTATTAGCCCTTACACATCATCCCTTGAAGGTGACAGCACCTGATTCTCTTAGGCAGGGTTCGAGCAAATTGTTTGGGCTTCCAGAAGACAATATAGGATTCAAATCCATGTGTGCATGTGCACATGTGCTGAGAAACTGTGCGACTTCTCATTCTGAAGTCTTGGAGTTGGCTATGTGTATATGTGTAAGGGACAGATTGGTGGACTGGAAATTGGAACAGCGGAACTGAGATGTAGTGTGAGAGGGAAGTAGGAGAGAGGATCCAGTCCTAATCATTAGGGGAATTTTTAAGTGAGTGGGCTAATAATATTCAGTCCCCTAGATTTCTGGCTCTGAGCTCTTTCCCTCCAGAAGTGTTTGCTGAAGGGAGGCAAGAAAACATGTCTTTTTCTTCTCACAGTCAAGCATTTCAGCTGGCAGCTTGCCAGGGGGTTCCTCTTGCCTTACTGAGGTTCAACACCTCGCACCACATGCGTTGTTATAACAAGGGTAGCAGTTACCATTTATTGAGCCTTTGTCATGTGCCACATGCCTTACATATAGTACTGTGGCTATGATCCTTTAAAAGAGTTCTTTTAGATAGCATTATCCTTAGGAAACTAAGGCTCCAGGAGATCGAGTGACTTGCCCAAGAATACATGGCTTGTCACGTGGCAATGCAGGGATCCAGACCCCCACAGCCCCATACCCTTTTACTGTATCACCCTGCCTCTTCAAGGCTGGAGCTATAGGAAGTAAGTACCCTGTATGAGTGGTATGAAGATTTGTGAAAGACTTTAATTCAGCTATTGTCTAGATCATCTTTGGAAAGTCTTCTCGGCTGATGTGAGGTCAAAACACCAGCTATCTGACACTCGTTATTGAAAAGACAGTAAAGATCCTGGAAGTGAAGACTTTTGGAATCAGTGGACTCGTTAGGTCATCTAGTGATTCCAGTCTAACGTCTTCTCTAGCCACTGCTGCAGTACAGACAATAAAGTCTGGATAGGTCCACAGGCACAACCATACTGTTGGAGTTAGTGGCAGACTGGGAATGCCTTCTTCCTGCTTCTTGCCCTTTCTCCCATACAACAGTGATCGCTTGTGGAATAATTTTCTTTCTTTAGGTGTCACATCAAGGAATAAGGTAAAAGCCACTCACTAGGATCAACTTAGGCCAGGAATTGGCATACCTTTTCTATTAGAGGTCAGATAGTAGAAATTTTAAGCTTTTAGACCTAAAAGATTTCTGTTGGAACTACTCAATTCTATCCTTAGAGCTGGAAAGCGACCACAGACCATATATAAGGGAATGGGCATGACTGCATTCAATCCAACTTTATTAATGAAAATGCAAGGAGGGCTGGATTTGGCTCGAAGTGACACCTGCCTTCAGCCATTAGTGGTATAGTTGTCCTGGGAAATGTCAGTCTCCACACTGTGGGGTTTATGTTCCAGTAGTAATAACTCATATGGTAGTAATAGAGTAGTAGTGGTGGTGGTAATGGTGGTGGTGGTAATGGTGGTGGTAATAGTAGTAGTAGTAGTAGTAGTAGTAGTAGTAGTAACAGTGGTAGTAGCTTCAATGCAGCAACAATGCCACCTCTTTACATTGCTTCATGCTTCGAGGTTTACAAAGTACTTTCACAATTATCACCTTACATTTTCCTTTTTAACCGCTGCTGAGGAGTGTGGTCTGATGGAAAGAGAATGAGGTAGAATGCATTTAGCGATAGAAATTGGGGTGTGGGATCCAGATACGCAGAGAGAAAGGTTGCATGCCTTCTGGCCCCATTAGGGGGC